>NC_036855.1:40924837-40929870 GCF_002910315.2 Salvelinus sp. IW2-2015 | reverse complement strand
ACAGACAGACAGACAGACAGACAGACAGACAGACAGACAGACAGACAGACAGACAGACAGACAGAACAAGACAGGACAGAAATAACATACAGTATCTCTCTGTACGTCTGTGAGAAATTTGACTTTGCCTAGTTTTATAAACTATGTTTGACATCGTACTCTATCGTATCCTGTTTTAACTTCACTAGGGTAGGGGGCAGCATTCGGAATTTTAGATGAAAGCGTGCCCAAATTAAACTGCCTGCTACTCAGGCCCAGAAGCTAGGACATGCATATAATTAKATTTGGTTAGAAAACACTCTAAAGTTTCCAAAACTGTTAAAATAATGTCTGTGAGTATAACAGAACTGATTTGGCAGGCAAAAACCTGAGAAAAATCCATCTAGGAAGTAGGATGTTTTTTTTTGTAGTTTTCTATTCAATGCCATTACAGTATCCATTGACTTAGGACTCAAATTGCAGTTCCTATGCCTTCCACTAGATGTCAACAGTCTTTAGAAATTGTTTCAGGCTTGTATTCTGAAAAATTAGGGAGTAAGACCAGTCTGAAWGAGTGGACCCTACAGTGTCACAGAGCTTTTTCATACGCGCGACCGAGAGAGTGCCTTTCTTGTTTACCTTTTATATTGACAACGTTATTGTCCGGTTGAAATGTTATTGATTATTTAGGCTAAAAACAACCTGAGGATTGAATATAAACATTTGACATGTTTCTATGAACTTTACGGATACAATTTGGATTTTTTGTCTGCCTTTTGTGACTGCGTTTGAGCCTGTGGATTACTGAAGAAAACGCGCAAACAAAACTGAGGTTTTTGGATATAAAGAGAGACATTATCGAACAAAACGAACATTTATTGAGTAAATTAATGTCTTCTGAGTGCAACCATATGAWGATCATCAAAGGTGAGTGATTAATTTGATCTCTATTTCTGACTTGTGTAACTCTTCTACTTGGCTGGTTACTGTTTGTAATGATTTGTCTGCTGGGCGATGTTCTCAAATAATCGTAAGGTATGCTTTCGCCGTAAAGCCTTTTTGAAATCTTACACCGTGGTTGGATTCACAAGAAGTTAATCTTTAAACCTATGTGTAATACTTGTATGTTTTCAGAATTTTTACAAAGAGTATTTCTGTTTTTGAATTTGGCGCTCTGCAATTTCACTGGATGTTGGCCAGGTGGGACGCTAGCGTCCCACATACCCTAGAGAAGTTTTAAGTGGCTGAATAAGTATATAATACATTTATATATTATTTATATATTAATACATTAATATATATTTTATATTTTAAACCACAGAAAAGTGAGGATGAGGAAACAAAACATGTAGATTGAACTGAAACAGAATGTTAGGTAATGGGAATGTTGAGAGAAGACTAACATGATCATGAATAAAATGAGGACACATAACTCAAAACATAGAAAATCAATATATGCCCACACACACACACACACACACACACACACACACACACACACACNAAAAAGATCACATCACAGAGCTGTAGATCACTTTCAGAGGTGTGACCGCAGATTCTGCATGCCCTTACCGGGTGTGTGTGTCTGTGTGTTTGTGTCTGTACACACGTCCATACATGTGTGTTTGTGTATGTGCAGTGGCGTCATACACCTGTCTCTTATACACATCTAGATGTGTATAAGAGACAGGACTAACATGATCATGAATAAAATGAGGACACATAACTCAAAACATAGAAAATCAATATATGCCCACACACACACACACACACACACACGAGACCAATGGAACTTATGGGAAGTGTTCTTCATTGCAAACTGTCATTGCAAATTAATGAACATTAATAAAATGGGGACAATTAAATTAAAAACATGAAATACATACATAAATCAATACTGGTAACTAAAACGATAAATAAATTAAGAAAAGAGAGATGCTAAGATTAAGTAAGTGAAGGGTCAATTGCAACCAATATTGGCCACCATTTTACTCCCTAAAGCTAATTGCTGTCGTAACTTTTAGTCCTAGTTGTGGCAAATATTTTTCAAGACCAATTCGCCCTCTGGAGAGTATTATCTTCGGTATAAATCAAACCTTTTATTTGAGCAAACTAAGCACAGATTTAACTATTTGACAATCATTCCGTACAGCTGAACTGAGCTGTGCGTTAAGTTCTGCCTGTTGGTTGCAATTGACCCGTAAATAGTAAGATGGTAAAATAGGATAAAGTAAGTGAAGTGAGTTGGTAAAATACCTCCTTCCAGGGACTTGCTAAACAGGGTATAGTTCGACGGCGAACAGACAGGCGGCGGGAGTCAGAAATATGGCGTACGTCGTGGAGGTAGTAGGAGCGGGTGTCGCCAGTCCCGTAAAAGCTGTCCCACGGTTGGTTGGTTTGGAACAAGCCTGGTGCGTTCTGCTGACTATAATAAAACACTTTGGTTAGCACACACACAAAAACATACACACACGCACTTACACTATCACTGTACTTTGAACACGCAGGCACACACATTATATGCAAATAAGATGGGCATTGTGTATGCGTGCTATCAGAGGGTAAATAGGCAAGACACAAGAATTTAGAGTGTCTTTGAACGTGGTATGGAGTAGGTGCCAGGTGCACCAAACTGCAACATTGCTGGGTTTTTACAATCAACATGTTTGACACAACTGTTTGGAAGCATTGGAGTCAACATCAATCAAATCAAATTATATTAGACCTTACAGTGAAATGCTTACTTACGAGCAACAATGCAGTTTAAACCAACAATGCCAGTTTAAAAGAAATACGGGATAAGAATAAGAAATAAAAAGTAACAAGTATTTAAAGAGCAGCAGTAAAAATAACAATAGCAGACTATATACAGTGGACGGTACAGAGTCAATGTGCGGGGGCACCAGTTAGTTAGGTAATATGTACTGTAGGTAGAGTTATTAAAGTGACAACAATAGATGATTATCATAGATGATAACAACAGAGAGTGAGCAGCGTGTAAAAAGAGGGGGGGGGGGCAATAATATTCTGGGTATAGCCATTTTGATGAGATGTTCAGGAGCCTTATCTTGGGGGTAGAAGCTGTTTTAGAAGCCTCTTGGACCTAGATTTGGCGCTCCGGTACCGCTTGCCGTGCGGGTAACAGAAGAGAACAGTCTATATGACTAGGGTGGCTAGAGACTTGGACCCATTTTTAGAGGCCTTCCTCTGACACCGCCTAGTAGTTGAGGTGTTTCTAATGTTGGGATAAATCAATGTATAGATTGTGACAAAAAATTGACAGTTAAATCCATTTTAATTCCACTGTGTACACAGTCAAATGTTAAGAAATACAAGGGGTCTGAATACTTTGCAATGCACATATCTGTGTGAATTTTTAAACATGTATGTTTTTCGTATGAACGTGTGTGTGATGTGTGTTTGTGTGTGTGGTGTGTGTGTGTGTGTGTGTGTGTGTGCTGTGTGTGTGTGTGTGTGTGTGTGTGTGTGTGTGTGTGTGTGTGTTGTGTGTTGTGTGGTTGTTGTGGTGTGTGTCGTGTGTGTGTGTGTGTGTGTGTGTGTGGTGTGTTGTGTGTGTGTGTGTGTGTTGGGATGCATGCCCCGATGTACCTCTGTCAAGTTACAAGAAGAGTCTTGGTTCACCGCTCCTCTGACTCTTCACTCGTAAATCTGCAGTGTGTGTGTCCTGCAGCTCTTCAGGGTGAGCACGTGACAGTGTTCTCCGTGTCATCGTTCCCAGCTGAGCTTTATCGAACACAGATCCTGTTACCAGACAACAAACACACTCCTCCAGAGAGAAGGCAGGTCCGCCCTGTATCCCAACTCTGTCTGTCACTACTCATTAGGCTCTGCGCCCTCCTGAAGACGGAGTCCTGCGGACTACCGCCATCCCACATCCCGTCCACAACGCCTTAGCAAAACCCAAGCATACTTGATGCTTGGGTTCCCCTAGCGACGTGGTTTAAGTTGAAGGTTTAAAAACAATGAAAAACAACTCCACGGTTAAGTTTAGCCATTTGTTAAGACTAGCCTTGCTAACTCGTTGTGGATGGATGGGTGGCAGTGGTCTCTAAGCAGCACACTCCTATTTTACAGACCCTAGTTTCAGTCCCAGCTCCGGGTATACATTTTTTTTGCCCCTAGTGGACGGTTTTGACAGTCTCCTGACATCCTAAGGACCTTTCAAAAACGTTGAATTTTGACTTGAATCTGGAGTGATCTCCCTGCTGTCGCTGCAGTGTACGTGTGTGTGTGGGCGGGACGGAGGCAGCGCTCCCAGGAGGAAGCTTGTTATGTTGAGGATTGATCGCTAGGTCTCTGTGGTCTGACTAATGACTTCTCTGGATGGTTGGGCTCTGGTCAGCTCTGAGTCACCGCTCCCTATAAACTGCCATCCATCATGTGTCACACACACACTCTTGCACATGCACATACACACAACATACACAAACACACAGACACACACACCCGGTAAGGGGCATGCAGAATCTCGCGGTCACACCTCTGAAAGTGATCTACAGCTCTGTGATTGTCTTTTTATCGTTATCAACTGTGTGACTTTCAGGATTAAGCTTTCTCCATAGGATTCACAGAATACTTAAAAATACTCCTCTCAATCAACGTGATTTGATGCTTTGTTTCGCTATGTAGGTAATATACATGGGATACGATTTTTGATGCGTTTTTGATTTACTCATAACGAGATAACGCTTATTGATTTTGGTCCTCGGGGTCCTCTTAACGTAGAGGAGATTATATTGATTGATTGTAGATTTGGTTAAGATGACAGTTATATTGAATGTTTTAATTGATTCAGTGTTTACTGTATATCTTTTGGAATGGTTCACTAGTGTTATTAATTATTTATCATAGCCTTATTGTCTCACATCACATAGACAGTTTGACAGATATACTGTAATATAGTGGGTGTATCCATTTAACAGAAAGAATAGAATGAAAGAAAGAGTGTGTGTGTGTGGTGGTGTGTGTGTGTGTGTGTGTGTGTGTGTGTGTGTGTGTGTGTGTGTGTGTGTGTGTGGTGTGTGTGTGTGTGT
>NC_036855.1:40906422-40921845 GCF_002910315.2 Salvelinus sp. IW2-2015 | reverse complement strand
CACACACACACACACACACACACACACACACACACTCTTTCTTTCATTCTATCTTTCTGTTAAATGGATACACCCACTATATTACAGTATATCTGTCAAACTGTCTATGTGATGTGAGACAATAAGGCTATGATAAATAATTAATACACTAGTGAACCATTCCAAAGATATACAGTAAACACTGAATCAATTAAAACATTCAATATAACTGTCATCTTAAACCAAATCTACAATCAATCAATATAATCTCCTCTACGTTAAGAGGACCCGAGGACCCAAAATCAATAAGCGTTATCTCGTTATGAGTAAATCAAAAACGCATCAAAAATCGTATCCACAATGTATATTACCTACATAGCGAAACAAAGCATCAAATCACGTTGATTGAGAGGAGTATTTTTAAGTATTCTGTGAATCCTATGGAGAAAGCTTAATCCTGAAAGTCACAGTTGATACAGATAAAAAGATCACATCACAGAGCTGTAGATCACTTTCAGAGGTGTGACCGCAGATTCTGCATGCCCTTACCGGGTGTGTGTGTCTGTGTGTTTGTGTATGTGTGTGTATGTGCATGTGCYAGAGTGTGTGTGTGACACATGATGGATGGCAGTTTATAGGGAGCGGTGACTCAGAGCTGACCAGAGCCCAACCATCCAGAGAGTCATTAGTCAGACCACAGAGACCTAGCGATCAATCCTCAACATAACAAGCTTCCCTCCTGGGAGCGCTGCCCCGTCCCCCCACACACACACGTACACTGCAGCGACAGCAGGGAGATCACTCCAGATTCAAGTCAAAATTCAACGTTTTTGAAGGTCCTCAAGATGTCAGGAGACTGTCAAAACCGTCCACTAGGGGCAAAAAAATGTATACCCGGAGCTGGGACTGAACTAGGGTCTGTAAAATAGGAGTGTGCTGCTTAGAGACCACTGCACCATCCATCCACAACGAGTTAGCAAGGCTAGTCTTAACAAATGGCTAAACTTAACCGTGGAGTTGTTTTTCTGTTTTAAACCTTCAACTTAAACCACGTCGCTAGGGGCAACCCAAGCCATCAAGTATGCTTGGGTTTTGCTAAGGCGTTGTGGACGGGGATGGTGGATGGGCGTAGTCCGCAGGACTCCGTCTCAGAGGGCGACAGAGCCTAATGAGTAGTGACAGACAGAGTTGGGATACAGGGCGGACCTGCCTCTCTCTGGAGGAGTGTGTTTGTGTCTGGTAACAGGATCTGTGTTCGATAAGAGCTCAGCTGGGAACGATGACACGGAGAACACTGTCACGTGTCTCACCCTGAGAGCTGCAGGACACACACACTGCAGATTTACGAGTGAAGAGTCAGAGGAGCGGTGAACCAAGACTCTTCTGTAACTTGACAGAGGTACATCGGGGCATGCATCCCAACACACACACACACACACACACACACACACACACACACACACACACACACACACACACACACACACACACACACACACACACACACACACACACACACGTGTTTCATACGAAAAACATACATGTTTTAAAATTCACACAGATATGTGCATTGCAAAAGTATTCAGACCCCTTGTATTTCTTAACATTTGACTGTGTTACACAGTGGAATTAAAATGGATTTAACTGTCAATTTTTGTCAAACATCTAAATTACATTGATTATCCCAAACATTAGAAACACCTCAACTACTAGGCGGTGTCAGAGGAAGGCCCTAAAAATGGTCCAAGTCCTAGCCACCCTAGTCATAGACTGTTCTCTCTGCTACCGCACGGCAAGCGGTACCGGAGCGCCAAATCTAGGTCCAAAGGGCTTCTAAACAGCTTCTACCCCCAAGCCATAAGGCTCCTGAACATCTTCATCAAATGGCTACCCAGAATATTTGCATTGCCCCCCCCCCCCCCCCTCTTTACACCGCTGCTACTCTCTGTTGTTATCATCTATGATAATCATCTATTGTTGTCACTTTAATAACTCTACCTACATGTACATATTACCTCAACTAACTGGTGCCCCCGCACATTGACTCTGTACCCCACTGTATATAGTCTCGCWATTGTTATTTTACTGCTGCTCTTTAAATACTTGTTACTTTTATTTCTTATTCTTATCCGTATTTCTTTTAACTGCATTGTTGGTTTAACTGCATTGTTGCTCGTAAGTAAGCATTTCACTGTAAGGTCTAATATAATTTGATTTGATTTGATGTTGACTCCAATGCTTCCAYCAGTTGTGTCAAACTGTTGAATGTGAAAAACCCAGCAATGTTGCAGTTTGGTGCACCTGGCACCTACTACCATACCACGTTCAAAGACACTTAAATCTTGTGTCTTGCCTATTTACCCTCTGAATAGCACGCATACACAATGCCCATCTTATTTGCCTCAAGTCTTAAAAATCCTTCTTTAACCTGTCTCCTCCCCTTCATCTACACTGATTCAAGTGGATTTAACAAGTGACATCAATAAGGGACCATAGCTTCCACCTCAATTTACCTGGTCAGTCTATGTCATGGAAAGAGCATGTGGTCGTAATGTACAGTGTATGTATAGTCGTCGCATAAGTATTTAGCCCCTTTGTTTCGGCAAGCCTAAATTAGTTCAGGAGTAAAATTTGGCTTAACAAATAATATAATAAGTTAGATGGACTCACTCTGTGTGAAATAATAGAGGTTGACATGATTTTTGAATGACTAACCATTCCTCTGTCCCCCATACAGTACATACAACATCTGGCACTCAGTCAAGTATTGAATTTAAAGCACAGATTAAACTACAAATAACAGGGAGCTTTTCGAAAGCCTCATAAAGAAGGGCAGTGATTGGTAGAAGTAACAAATCAGACATTGAATGTATCTTTAAGCATGGTCAAGTTAATAAGTATGCCCTGGATGAGGTATTACACCACCCAGACACATCAAAGATACAGTCGTCCTTCTGAATTCAGCTGCAGGGCCGGAATGAAACTGCTCAGGGATGTAACCATGAGGCCAATGGGGATTTTAAAGCAGCTACAGAGTTCAATGGCTGTGATGGGATATAATTGAGGATGGATCAACAACATTGTAGTGACTCCACAATAATGACCTAAATAACAGAATGAAAAGAAGAATACAAACATACAGAATACAAAATACATCTACAACACAAGGCCAAATCTACACCTGGTGTTGCTTACCAAGAAGACTGACTGGCCAAGTTACAGTTTTGGCTTAAATCAGCTTGAAAATCCATGGCAAGGCTTGAAAATTGCTGTCTAGCCATGATCCCCAACATCTTGACAGAGCTTAAAGAAATGTTAAAAGAATAATGGGTGTGCAAAGCTCTTATAGACTTAACCAAGAAGACTCACAGCTGTAATCAATGCCGAAGGTGTTTCTAGCATGTATTGAKTCAGGGAGCTGAATACTTATGCAATATTTTAGTTATTACATTTTTATTAATCTAAAAAAACAAATGCATTTTTCTTCCACTTTGACCTTATGGAGTATTTTGTGTAGATTATTTTTTGAAATACATTTTAACCCCACTTTGTAACACACAAACATTTGAAGAAATCCAAGAGGTCTCAATACTTTTGCAAGGCACTGTAGATACAAAAACATGTTCCCGCATACACAAACTAATACACAGCCAATTTATTGTTCTAAACATTGACAAATAAATAAATCACTAAGGATACCAGCCAGTCACTGATGTCAGCCAGTTAGTGTATATGAAACCATGTATGTGTGTAGAAATCAACACGTGCCTCTATAGAAGTTATTGTGGGTTGGTGGTGGTGTGGTGTGTGGTGTTGGTGATGTGGCGTGGTGTTGTGTGTTGTGTGTGTTGTGTGGTGTGGCTCGTGTCGTGACGTGTTGCAGTTAGTAGTGTTGGTGTTGCGATGTGTTATTTTTGTGCCAAAAATGTAAGTGTGTTGCGGCCCCATGTCAGAGTGGGATTCTGAGGCGGTCGTATCAGAGAGCAGCCATCACTCTCAGAGTGACACACAGTAGGAAGGACACCTAAAAACAGACAAACACACACACACACACAAAGCACACACACACTCAGACACAAACACATAAAACCCCAAGGGGTAAAGTAACAGCTTCATCTGCACTGACTCATAAACCCTGACATCTATGTATCATCAGAGATAGGGAGACAGAGACAGAGAGAGAAAGAAGGATAAAGAGAGAGAAAGAGATGTGAACAAGTCATCCATGCTGAAACTTAACACCTTGTCTTAATGTTAATGAAGTGAAACAACAAAACAACCACACAAACACACTTCAGAACTAAACTTAGACAAAAATGTGAGAGGTTGTGAGAAGTATTGTTCGTATCGTAGCCCATAGCATGGCATAGGCATATGGCTAATCCCTTCACATGATTCTATTACTGAGAAACACTTCATATGCATTACTTTAATATGATAAACAGGCCATGTTTCTTAATCCTGGTCCTAAGGAACCAAAGGAACCAAACATTTTTGTTTTTGCCCTACACACCTGATTCAACTCATCAAAGGTTTGGATGATGAGTTGATTAGTAGGATCAGGACACTGTGTTGGTGTTAGGGGGAGAAAAAAAAGCGCATCCCTGGGGAACCCCAGAAAATAAAAAAATAAAAAAATAAACTGCATTGTTGGTTAGGGGCTTGTAAGTAATCAAAAGTTCAAAAGTTTGGGGTCACTTAGAAATGTTCTTGTTTATGAAAGAAAAAATCATTTTTTGCCCATTAAAATAACACCAAATTGATCAGAAATACAGTGTAGACATTGTTAATATTGTAAATGACTATTGTAGCTGGAAATGGCAGATTTTTAATGGAATATCTACATAGGCGTACAGAGGCCCATTATCATCAACCATCACTCCTGTGTTCCGATGGCACGTTGTGTTAACTCATTTTAGTTGTGTTAACCAAGTTTGTGTTAACCAAGTTTATCCTTTTAAAAGACTAATTGATCATTAGAAAACTATTTTGCAATTATGTTAGCACAGCTGAAAACTGTTAAAGAAGCAATAAAACTGTTCTTCTTTAGACTAGTTGAGTATCTGGAGCATCAGCAATTGTGGGTTCGATTACAGGCTAACAATGGCCAGAAACAAAGAACTTTCTTCTGAAACTCGTCAGTCTATTCTTGTTCTGAGAAATGAAGGCGATTCCATGTGAGAAATTGCCAAGAAACTGAAGATCTCGTACAACGCTGTGTACTACTCCCTCCACAGAACAGCGCAAACTGGCTCTAACCAGAATAGAAAAAGGAGTGGGAGGCCCCGGTGCACAACTGAGCAAGAGGACAAGTACATTAGAATGTCTAGTTTGAGAAACAGACGCCTCACAAGTCCTCAACTGGCAGCTTCATTAAATAGTTCCCGCAAAACACCAGTCTCAACGTCAACAGTAAAGAGGCGACTCCGGGAGGCTGGCCTTCTAGGCAGAGTTCCTCTGTCCAGTGTCTGTGTTCTTTTGCCCATCTTAATCTTTTCTTTTTATTGGCCAGTCTGAGATATGGCTTTTTCTTTGCAACTCTGCCTACTGGTCTAATGTCCATTACTCGTGTTTCTTGGCACAAGCAAGTCTCTTCTTCTTATTGGTGTCCTTTAGTAGTGGTTTCTTTGCAGCAATTCAACCATGAAGGCCTGATTCACGCAGCTGATGTTGAGATGTGTCTGTTACTTGAACTCTGTGAAGCATGTATTGTTTTGCAATTTCTGAGGCTGGTAACTCTAATAAACGTATCCTCTGCAGAAGAGGTAACTCTGGGTCTTCCTTTCCTGTGGCGGTCCTCATGAGAGCCAGTTTCATCATGGTGCTTGATGGTTTTTGCGACAACACTTGAAGAAACTTCTTGACATTTTCCCCATGTCTATAAGTAATGATGTACTGTCATTTCTCTTTGCTTATTTGAACTGTTCTTGCCATAATTTAGACTTGGTATTTTACAAAATAGGGCTATTTTCTGTATACCACCCCTACCTTGTCACAGTACAAATGATTGGCTCAAACACATTAAGAAGGAAAGAAATCCCACAAATGAACTTTTAACAAACAAGGCACACGTGTTAATTCAAATGCATTCCAGGTGACTACCTCATGAAGCTGGTTGAGAGAAGGCCAAGAGTGTGCAAAGCTGTCATCAAGACCCAAATATATTTGGATTTATTTAACACTTTTTTGGTTACTACATGATTCCATGTGTGTTATTTCATAGTTTTMATGTCATCACTTATATTCTACAATGTAGAAAATAGTAAGAATAAAGAAAAACCCTGGAATGAATAGTACTCAGTACTTTGTTGAAGCACCTTTGACAGCAATTACAGCCTAGAGTCTTCTTGGGTATGACGCTACAAGCGTGGAACACCTGTATTTGGGGAGTTTCTCCCATTCTTCTCTGCAGATCCTCTCAAGCTCTGTCAGGTTGGATGGGGAGCGTCGCTTCACAGCTATTTCCAGGTCTCTCCAGAGATGTTCGATCGGATTGAAGTCTGGGCTCTGGCTGGGCCACTCAAGCACATTCAGAGACTTGTCCCTAAGCCACTCCTGCATTGTCTTGGCTGTGTGCTTAGGGTCGTTGTCTTATTGGAAGGTGAACCTTTGCCCCAGTATGAGATCCTGAGCACTCCGGAGCAGGTTTTCATCAAGTATCTCTCTGTACTTTGCTCTGTTCATCTTTCCCTCGATCCTGACTAGTCTCTCAGTCCCTGCGCTGAAAAACACCKTCATAGCATGATGCTGCCACCATGCTTCACCGTAGGGATGGTGCCAGGCTTCCTCCAGATGCTTGGCATTCAGGCCAAAGAGTTCTATCTTGGTTTTATCAGACCAGATAATCTTGTTTTTTTATGGTCTGAGAGTCCTTTAGGTGCATTTTGGCAAACTTCAAGCGGGATGTCATTGGCCTTTTACTGAGGAGTGGCTTCCGTCTGGCCACTCTACCATAAAGGCCTGATTGGTGGACTGCTGTAGAGATGTTTGTCTTTCTGGAAGGTTCTCCCATCTCCAAAGAGGAACTCTGTAGTTCTTTCAGAGTGACCATCGGGTCCTTGGTCACCTCCCTGACAAAGGCCCTTCTCCCCCGATTGCTCAGTTTGGCCGGGCGGCCAATTCTAGGAAGAGTCTTGGTGGTTCCAAACTTCTTCCATTTAAGAATGATCGAGGCCACTGTGTTTTTGTGGATCTTCAATGCTGCAGAAATGTTTTGGTACCCTTCCCCAGATCTMTGCCTCGACACAATCCTGTCTCAGAGCTCTACAGACAATTCCTTTGACCTCATGGCTTAGTTTTTGCTCTGACATGCACTGTCAACTGTGGGACCTAATATAGACAGGTGTGTGCCTTTCCAAATCATGTTCAATCAATTGAATTTACCACAGGTGGACTCCAATCAAGTTGTAGAAACATCTCAAGAATTATCGATGGAGTCAGGATGCACCTGAGCTCAATTTCGAGTCTCATAGCAAAGGGTCTGAATACTTACGTAAATAAGGTATTTCTGTTTTTAACATTTTTTTTTTTTTTTTTGCTTTGTCATGATGGGTTATTGTGTGTAGATTGATCAGGAACATTTTATTTAATCCATTTTATAATAAGGCTGTAACGTAAGAACATTTGGAAAAAGTCAAYGGGTCTGAATACTTTCCGAATGCAATGTATAATGATTTTAAGTCATATTTAAGCCAAGGTCTGATGCGCAATCCTCTACTATTGACTAGGTAGGCCTTATATTACCATGTGACATGTAAGAATAATTATTATTGTAAAACAAATAGAGACGTTATACTTGATCTGCAATGTCTGTGGAGTTGATATGATAAGAGTATGTGTGTGTGTTCTTGTGTGTGTGCGTTATTCACTAGGACACCCTCTACTGCAATAAAGTCCAAAAACCTCAGAAGGAAAATACAAGTATTCTCAGTCTTTAAAGCTCTTAGTGTCTGTTACTGCAGGATCCTCATTACATGATCAACCATTCCTCTGACATTTAGGGCTTGCCAATGCTTGTAAAAAAAAATACATATATTAAAACACTCACAAAAGTGATACATTTGGGGCACCTTGAGGAAGTACCTTAACCTGTCTTCCTGTGCTGCATAGAGTGAGAGAGAGAGAGAGCGTGAGAGAAAGATAGAGAGACGTTGGTGGGCAGACTAGCTAGAAATGACCCCTTACCAGGTGTGGGGAAATATGATCCTAGATCTGTAGTTAAGGGCAGCTGTATACCTCTAGTATGGGCGTTCCTATCTGCCAAGGTCAACTGTGTGTGTYTGTGCGTGTGTGTGTGAGCAGGAACAACCTGCTGAGGAAGCGAGAGCGAGACACTAAAGATAGGTACTGTGCTGTACTGCACTGCGCCTGGACACAGACAGAGAGCCAGAGAGAGAGATAGAACGAGATAGAGAGAAAAAGTAAGAGATAGAACACGAGAGAAAGAGAATGAGATATAATGTGAGAAAGACAACAAGAGAGAGCCAGAGAGAGCGACTCATGAATATGAAGCCTGGCCCAACTTCACTGACTTTACCACTCCTATCTTTCTCTGCTGGCTGTCTGGCTGGCCTCAGTCAGCTACGCTATGTACACTATTTTTGGGAAAGCGTGGAGGAAGAGGTGTGATGGAGAGAGGCGTCCTATACTGTACTATATTGAACTATGCTATACTGTACTGAAGGTACAGTACCTACAACTCTGTTGTTTTCCACCATTGTTCTTATCTAAAAGGGACACTAGGGTTAACTACTTTGAAACTCTGTACAGTGAGAGTACTGTATTTAGTTACATAAGCAGGAGTGTGTGTGAAGTCACGTGCAGCCAGCCAGTAGTGTGCTGTGCTGTGTAATGCTGGCTGGGCGTGGCTGGCTGTGTGTAGTGGTGTAGCTGTAGGTACTGTGCACCCTGTCACCTTCTCCATCTGCTCCACGCTAATTAACACTGCTACTGCAGCACACACGCACACACACTATGAGAGAGAGAGAGAGAGAGAGAGAGAGAGATATGAAGGCAGGGACTCAGAGGTGCGACGAGGAGAACATAAGAGAGGTGGAAAGAGAAGAGAGAGTGAGAGACCGAGAGAGAGAGAGAGGTGGAAAGAGGGAGATGAGAATGAGCTAGAGAAGATGGAAGAAAAAGAGAGAGAGGGAGGGTAGAGAGGGGAGGATTGTCATGTTAATTGATGTCATGGTTGGTATAAATGTCAACTAATGAGTCTGATTCCAGAGTATGACTTTGTCTATTGAGCCATAATGATCTTTTAATTATTTGTGAGCTAACATGTGCAGCGTTACGGGTTATGACAGTTGTTCATTAACATGGTAATATTAACGACACAGGGGAGAGAAGGAGAGAAAAGGAAGGAGATGGGTAGATGAGAAAGAGAGGACAACAGGAAGACAGGAATGGAGAGAAAGAAAAAGAGAGAAAGAGYTGACCAACACTAATTTCTCTAGTGATAAAGTGTACAGTATGTCGGTATCACAATTAATTTTCACCTTGCTGTGTGTGTGATATATATACAGTGTTTGCCGGGTGTGTGTGTGTGAGAGAGAGAGGTACAGTGTGTGTAAGTGTACCGTGTGCTTGCTTTTGAAAATGTGTCAAAACCAGCCAGGTCGTTCAACCTCCATTGCAAAATTAGACAGCCTTTCAGGGTGGCAGGTAGCCTAGTGCTTAGAACGTTGGACTAGTAATAGAAAAGTTGCTAGTTCGAATCCCCAAACTGACAAGGTGAAAAATCTGTAGAGCAAGGCACTTAACCCTAATTGCTCCATGGTCGCTGTTGATAAGGGCTAGTAATGACCTTACTGCCGAGGGTCTCTCAGGGGGCGTGGGATATTGAAAAAACACATTCCCAATTAATTTGCACATGTGTAAAATAGAACAAATATAAGCAACCACCAAATTATTATTATTAGGGAAACAGGACTTCAGGAGATGACGTCAAAACCGACCACTAGAGGCAACGGTGAGCGCTATTACCATCAAGTAGGCTTGGGTTTTACTAGGGCATTATGGATGGGGATGGGGATGGGGATGGGGATGGGGATGGGGATCCGCAAGCCCTGGCTCTGAAGGTAACGTGTTCAATCCCAGTTCTAGGATCTCATTTATTATTATTATTATTATTATTATTTGTTTTAACCCTATCCCAAACCTTAATCATGAACTTAACCATTCTGAATTTTCATGAACTTAACCATTCGGAATTAATACCAAAAAATCTGACATTTATGGACAAGGGTTTGGATGTCTGATTCTGCAGAGAGACTTTGAGAGCTTGTTGGTAAAAACATGGGGCAGAAATGTGTGGGGTATATATACACACACAAAGGTCTGTGCCCTCTGGCTCTAGCCTCTTACACAACTGCCAGATGCACACAGAGAGATGCTACAGGGAGAATCATTCTCAAGGTGACTGACACACACAGCTATAACCCAACTACATCATCCATGTTGGKACCACACCTTCCATCACAGACATATTATTTTATACTATTTAGCAGATGCTTTAAACCAAAGCGACTTACAGAGAGGTGATGCATTTTATATAATGTGACTCCAGTGTGAATCGAACCCACAACCCTGGTGATACTGACGTCATACTCTCATCAACTGAGCTACACAGGACCACATTCTAGTGTGCATTGTGGATGGAATGTTACTGATCTGGAAGTTTTGGTGTCAAAATGACAACTGTTGAAATTGTGAATCTCAGACTGAAGTTGCCAAACTCTGTGTATCTATAGCTGTATTCAGACAGCACAGTAGGTTTTCAAAAAAGCAGAAAGGCTGCCAGACACGTGAGGCTGGGGTAAGAATTATGAGCACACACACACACACACACACACACACACACACACACACACACACACACACACACACACACACACACACACACACACAACACCACACACACACACACACACACACACACACACACACACAGGGAGACACCCTTTGTCTTATATAACTAACCTTCCCGGGACACACAATTCAGTACCATTCAAAATCCTATTTTCCCTAAACCCTAACCCTAACTCTAACACTAACCTAACACTAACCTTAACCCCAAAACCTAACCTTAACCTTAACTCTAACCCTAAAGCTAACCCTAGCTCCTAATCCTAATTCTAACCATAACACCAATTCTAACCTTAACCCTAAACCCCCTAGAAATAGCATTTGACCCAGTTGGTACATTTTTTTATTGTTTACTATTCTTATGGGGATATACACTACCGGTCAAAAGTTTTAGAACACCTACTCATTCAAGGGTTTTTCTTGACTTTTACAATTTTCTACATTATAGAACAATAGTGAAGACATCAAAAGTATGAAATTAACATATGGAATCATGTGGTAACCAAAAAAGTGTTAAACAAATCAAAATATATATATTATATTTGAGATTCTTCAAAGTAGCCACCAACATCTCTCAGAGAGCGTGAAAAAAAACTAATAGAGCAAGAACGCGAGAGAAAGGTTGAGAGCGAAAGAGAGATAGAGAGAGAGAAAAAGATGGAGTGAGAGAGACAGAGACAGAGAAACAGAGCTAAAGAGAGAATTAATGATAAAGCAAGGGAGAGAATTGAGAAGGCCTTGTTTTGATTTCTTCTCAGTGCAAAGTGCTAACACATGTCTAGGTTATCAACCCCCAGGCAGTCCAACCCTATGCTCCCTGACGAGCTTCCTCCATTAACTCCAACAGCATCTAGTGTTTGTCTCATTATGGACACATCCATTATTTACACCTTCATCAGACGCTCAGCCATGCAAAACACAACAGCTTAAAGTTACCTCAGAGTTAGCTTTGCATTGTGTTTACATTGTGTTAGCATTAGGTTAGTTTTATGTTATCATTATATTAGCAGTAAGTTAGCATTAGGCCTATGTTAGCGTTAGATTGGTGGTGTTATGTTAGCGTTAAGCCTATGTTAACGTTCGCTTGGTGTAATGTTAGCATTGTGTTAGCGTTTGGCATCAGGCCAGTCTCTCCTGTTAAGATCACTCCAGATCTATTGAGTGTGACACTTCTCCATGCCTTCTGGGGAGCTCCACTATCCGTCTCCTCCAAATGGGACCTTCTGGTCCCTGCAGTGCACACTGACACTGTTTTTATCCTAGGCTTAATATCTGCACAATGAAAATCAGAATGAAAATCATCACCATAACAGTAGAGCATTTGGGGTGCAGCTTGTGCTTTTGGGTTTTATACAGGTATTAGGTAAGCTATGGTATTAGAAGTGTGACTCATCTGCGTGTCTCAGGTGTGTGTTTCATCTTCTATCCATCCAATATGTTCTTGCGCGTATGCCTGAGTCTGTCTGTGTGTGTCCCTGTGCAAGTATTCATGTGTGTGTGTATCGGTGTGTGTGTGTCCAGTGCTATAGGCGGTAGTGAGTAAACAGTCAGCACATCTACACGTCCATTTACCCCAATCAACAATAGAACATTCATCTTGGAAGTGCTCTCATAACCCCAACAGGACAGGCTGATTACTAAAAGAAATATGCCCCTCACTCACTCACTCTGTCTCTCCCTCCTCTCTCTCTCTCTCTCTGGCACTGGCATCCTCCCTCTCTCCCTCAGCTGGCCCTGTTCTCGATTCAGACCATGTCCTGAAAACAGTCTCAGCCCCAAAGCCCTGCCACAGACTGACAGGAACACACATATTCACCCGGCTCCACTTCTGACATCTCCTCCACAGCATCTATGCCCTAGTAGGAGGTATTCTACCAATAACTGTGACTTGGAATAGAGCGTTTCCACAAAGGCGTGAATTATGAACTGAAAATAGGGAGACAATTATGCTTGATGGACAGTATGTTGAGTTGAGCTATTATATCAAGCTATGGTATATAAACATTTTACAATAATAGACCTATACTATATATAGGAGTAGGATGATAAAGGAGGAGTTGGGAAGTTGATCTGAGTCATATACAGTACCAGTCAAACGTTTGGACACACCTACTCATTCAAGGGTTTTTCTTAATTTTTTACTATTTTCTACATTGTAGAATAATAGTGTAGACATCAAAACTATGAAATAACACACATGGAATCATGTAGTAACCAAAAACGTGTTCAACAAATCGAAATACATTTTATATTTGAGATTCTTCAAAGTAGCCACCCTTTGCCTTGACGACAGCTTTGCACACTCTTGGCATTCTCTCAACCACCTTCATGAGGTAGTCACCTGGAATGCACTTCAATTAACAAGTGTGCCTTGTAAAAAGTTAATTTGTGGAATTTCTTTCCTTCTTAATGCGTTTGAGCCAATCAGTTGTGTTTTGACAAGGTAGGGGTGGTATACAGAAGATAGCCCTATTTGGTGAAATACCAAGTCCATATTATGGCAAGATTAGCTCAAATAAGCAAAGAGAAACGACAGTCCATCATTACTTTAAGACATGCAGGTCAGTCAATGCGGAACATTTCAATAACTTTGAACGTTTCTTCAAGTGCAGTCACAAAAACCATCAAGCGCTATGATGAAACTGGCTCTCGTGAGGACCGCCACAGGAAAGGAAGACCCAGAGTTACCTCCTCTGCAGAGGATAAGTTCATTAGAGTTACCAGCCTCAGAAATAGCAGCCCAAAGAAATGCTTCACAGAGTTCAAGTAAGAGACACATCTCAACATCAACTGTTCAGAGCAGACTGCGTAAATCAGTCCATGGTCGAATTTCTGCAAAGAAACCACTATTAAAAAGACACCAATAATAAGGAGACTTGCTTGGGCCAAGAAACAAGAGCAATGGACATTAGACCGGTGGAAATATGTCCTTTGGTCTGATGAGTCCAAATTTGAGATTTTTGGTTCCAACCGCCATGTCTTTGTGAGACGCAGAGTAGATGAACGGATGATCTCTGCACGTGTGGTTTCCACCGCGAAGCATGAAGGAGGAGGTGTGATGGTGTGGGGGTGCTTTGCTGGTGACACTGTCAGTGATTTATTTAGAATTCTGCAGCGATATACTATCCCATCTGGTTTGTGCTTAGTGGGACTACCATTTGTTTTTCAACAGGACAATGACACAACATACCTCCAGGCTGTGTAAGGGCTATTTGACCAATAAGGAGAGTGATGGAGTGCTGTATTAGATGACCTGGCCTCCACAATCACCCGACCTCCACCCAGTTGAGATGGTTTGGGATGAGTTGGACCGCAGAGTGAAGGAAAAGCAGCCAAACAAGTGCTCAGCATATGTGGGAACTCCTTCAAGACTGTTGGAAAAGCATTCCAGGTGAAGCTGGTTGAGAGAATGCCAAGAGTGTGCAAAGCTGTCATCAAGGCAAAGGGAGACTACTTTGAAGAATCTCAAATATAAAATATAAAACACTTTTTTGATTACTTCATTATTCCATATGTGTTATTTAATAGTTGTGATGTCTTCACTATTATTCTACAATGTAGAAAATAGTAAAAATAAAGAAAAACCCTTGAATGCGTAGGTGTCCAATGTTTTGACTGGTACTGTATTTGGGACAATAACGTTAGATACAGTGGGGCAAAAAAGTATTTAGTCAGCCACCAATTGTGCAAGTTCTCCCACTTAAAAAGATGAGAGAGGCCTGTAATTTTCATCATAGGTACACTTCAACTATGACAGACAAAATGAGAAAAGAAAATCCAGAAAATCACATTGTAGGATTTTTTATGAATTTATTTGCAAATTATGGTGGAAAATAAGTATTTTTCACCTACAAACAAGCAAAATTTCTGGCTCTCACAGCTGTAACTTCTTCTTTAGAAGGCTCCTCTGTCCTCCACTCGTTACCTGTATTAATGGCACCTGTTTGAACTTGTTATCAGTTAAAAAGACACTGTCCACAACCTCAAACAGTCACACTCCAAACTCCACTATGGCCAAGACCAAAGAGCTGTCAAAGACACCCAGAAACAAAATTGTAGACCTGCACCAGGCGGGAAGACTAAATCTGCAATAGGTAAGCAGCTTGGTTTGAAAAATCAAACTGTGGGAGCAATTATTAGGAAATGGAAGACATACAAGACCACTGATAATCTCCCTCGATCTGGGGCTCCATGCAAAAATCTCACCCCGTGGGTCAAAATGATCACAAGAACGGTGAGCAAAAATCCCAGAACCACACGGGGGGACCTAGTGAAGCCTGCAGAGAGCTGGGACCAAAGTAACAAAGCCTACCAGCAAACACACTACGCCGCCAGGGACTTCAAATCCTGCAGTGCCAGAACGGTCATCACCATCAGCAAATCTAAGACTTAAAGTTCCTTACAGTTTTTTTCTCCAATATAAAGTCACTCAGCTCGATACGTACCACTATCTTTAACTCAGGCAACTCCCCGCTTTTAAGCCATACATGTCCAGCCCGTATCCAACACGAAAAGTTATCGCTAGAGGCATTTGGATGATCAGAAGAAGGGATGGTAGAAATTGTCATATGATCC
>NC_036855.1:40870065-40906112 GCF_002910315.2 Salvelinus sp. IW2-2015 | reverse complement strand
AAAACCTTGTGAAGACTTACAGAAAACGTTTGACCTCTGTCATTGCCAACAAAGGGTATATAACAAAGTATTGAGATAAACTTTTGTTATTGACCAGATACTTATTTTCCACCATAATTTGCAAATAAATTCATAAAAAATCCTACAATGTGATTTTCTGGATTTTTTTTTCTCATTTTGTCTGTCATAGTTGAAGTGTACCTATGATGAAAATTACAGGCCTCTCTCATATTTTTAAGTGGGAGAACTTGCACAATTGGTGGCTGACTAAATAATTTTTTGCCCCACTGTATAACAAGCTATCAGTTATAAGCTTTATACAATTTAATAACTTTAGACATAAAAAGKTATCATTTCTAAGCTTTCTACAATATAATAACTTTTGAGATGTTAGGCAGATAGTTATGTAAATGTTTTACTGTAAGATAGTGTGTATGTTGAGAAGTGTTATTACAAGCTATCATCTATGAGGTTTCTACAATGTAATAACTTTAGCGATAACAAGCTATCATCTATGAGCTTTTTACCATTTAATAACTTTAGCGATGTAAAGCAGATAGAGTTGTATACATTTTTTTGTCGTGCGGAGGCCTGTTAGTAGTGATGTAGAGCTTAATGTCAGCAGTCAGATTTTATCTTGGTAAGGTCAGAGAGAGACGCTGAAGCCTCAAACAAATCATCAGCAGCCTCCGCTTTGCTCCGCTCTGCACTCCCTGCCGACGCCCAACACTGAATCTAATACTGTTCCAGTCCCCCGACACATCCATCAATCACACAAACACACAAAAGAGCACACACGCACGCATTTRGAAATGCCGGAACGCATACACACACATGGTTCACAAACTATTTGAGAAGAATTTCAAGGATCAGGGTGTCAGAACCACTGAAATATTAACTCCCAACCCCTGTAGTAAAGGCCATGTCCTCTGCCTCCTGCTCCCCTGTGTCCTCTTCAAAACAACGCCTTTCTTAGAGCGAGAGACAGTTCCAACCAATAACAGTGCTCTAACAAGCTGTCTTCACTTTGTGTGCCCACCCTCTCTTGTTCCACCACATACAAAATAAGGCCACCTCTTTTATGCGTTTCTCTCTCTCACACCTTAACTTTCAAAAACCCAACCCATACCGTTTTAGCATAACCCTCAAACGACCCTCTCCACACACACACGCACGCACGCACATACACGCACACACACACACACGCACACGCACACGCACACCTTTACGTATACATAAACACAGACCAATTTCAACATGCTACAACAACAACCCAAGCCTGTACAACAACAACAAAAACGACCCCCCCCTACCACCAACACACACACAACACCACACCACACACACACACACACACACACACACACACACACACACACACACACACACACACACACACACACACACAACCTCAGAAAGAGAGCAGTCTACACAGTACATAGTAAAGTCAATGCACGTCCCCTCCACGGAGTTCCATACAGAAGAGCCATAGGAAACTAGCAGACAGACAGCAGGTGACAGATCAGCTTTTCCTCAGTGGAGGTGTTGTCCTGCTCCAGAGCAAAGCCAGAGAGAGAAGGAGTCAAAGTCAGAGTCTACCTTGCCCTGCACCCAGCAAAAAAAGAGAGAGAGGAGTCAGAGAGTGAGTCAGATAAAGATAGAATGAGATAGAGAAAGAGAGAGCGTTGGCCGTTGGGCCACTAACCGAAATGTCCCTGGTTCAAATCGCCAACTAGGTGAAAAATCTGTCGATGTGCCCTTGAGCAAGGCACTTCACTCTAATTGTCCTGTAAGTCGCTCTGGATAAGAACATCTGCTAAATAAGTCAGAGGAGTCAGAGTGTACCTTTCCCAGACAGAGCAGAGCCAAAAAGACAGAAAGGAGTCAGGTTCTACCTTGCCGTCCGCCCAGCAGAGGCAGATGTTACCGGAGGTGCTGAGTATATCCGAAATTATGGAGGTGATTCCCAGACGCATGGTGACACTGTCTGACACAGGACCACACTGGAACAACGCACAGTAGAGAGGAGGGTGATGGAGATAGAAATATAGAGGCAGGGAAAGAGAGAGGCGAGGTGTGGGCTACCACAGAGCGGAGTGCCAAGCAGAGAGAGAAGGAGGAGGAGAGAGAGAGAGGAGAGGCTGCTTGCGTGGCTGCCGCTTCTGCAGGACCTCGCACACTCGGAGTATGTGTGTCACCTCTGGCACACGTTAACAACAGGTGCAGTCCAAGAACAAACACCCCCCACACACACTTACACACACACACAGAGCCTACAACTACACACACACACTACAGGGGAGAGTAAGCGTGCAGGGTGTCTCAGTGTGTGTAGAATAATTTATTTACCAGTTATTTATACCGCCCTGCTTGCTAAATGTGCCATAATTATGAGATAGGAAAAACATACATGCACACACACGTGCATATTTAAACACACAAAGGGACCATACTTGTGAACTTTTGGTTTAAACCACTGGTTAAAATTGCTAGCTGCTAGCTTTTCTCATAGGGCAACCTCACCAAATTAGCCACGATGCTGAGGACGGGCAGATGAGCAGATAATTATTTCTGGTTACAAAATAACGAATCAACCTAACCTTACAGAGCAACAGCCCCTAAGAAAACAACTAATCCTTTTGAAAAAGGCCTATGTGGGATCAACATGAGTCAGAAACATTTATTCTAGAGTCAAAATTGACTACAAAGTGTAAATAGGATCATTTCAGTCTTGTCTAAAATGAAGTTAAGAACTTCAATGCGTCATAACGAGTAAATTAAGGTTGGGTTTGGATTACAATTATGTCGACAAATCATGCCTTCTTTGGCCAAACTCAATGTGCAAATCGCCCCTCTGCCCACTTTGCTTCCCTTCATTGAATGGGACTCTATTGTTTCATCGCCTCCAACGTATTCAAAGGATCATGGCTGTTTTAGACTGAAAAAACCCAATACCGATTGACCATAAAATGCATGCTGCACAGTCAACTGGTTTGCATGCCCTGCCGAAGGATCCTATCATGCCGAATAGGTTGTTTGAGTTCGTTGGTTCCAAGTGGTGGTAGGTATACTGGTAGCTAGACCGTAGACGGCTGGTTATGTATTTGGTTATGTATATTTTGATCATCATTATCACTATCATCGCTAGCATAGCTGATGAAACTTTAGCTAGCTAGCTAATCAAACTAGCGAGCTAACTGGCTAACGTTAGCCTACCTTAACTTTTTAGGGATAGGGGGCAGCATTTTCACTTTGGATGAATAGCGTGCCCAAATTGAACTGCCTCCTACTCTGTCCCAGATGCTAATATATGCATAGTATTATTACTATTGGATAGAAAACACTCTAAAGTTTCTAAAACTGTTTGAATTATGTCTGTGAGTATGACAGAACTCATATGGCAGTCAAACTTCCAAACAGGAAGTGGAAATTCTGAGGCTGGTTGATTTTCAACCCATTGCCTATTCAAATCCCAGTAAGATATGGATTTGTTTGCACTTCCTACGCCTTCCACTAGATGGCAACAGTCTGTAGAACGTTGAATGAAGCTTATACTGTGTTGTGTGGCAGGATGAGAGGGGAATGAGTCAGTGGTCTGGCGGTCTGGCAGATTGCCAGTTCCTGGTCATGCGCATTCCACATGATATCGCCTTGCGTTCCATTACTTCTACAGACGCGAAGAAATGCTCCGGTTGGAACGTTATTGGACATATATGATAAAAACATCCTGAAGATTGATTCTCTACTTAGTTTGAAATGTTTCTTCGACCTGTAATAGAACTTATTTAAGTTTTCGTCCGACGTTATGCGGGAATTGCACGAGCGTTTGGACATGTGTACTAAACGCGCTAGCAAAAGTAGCTACTTGGACATAAATAATTGACATTATTGAACAAAACAACAATTTATTGTGGAATTAGGATTCCTGGGAGTGCATTCTGATGAAGATCATCAAAGGTAAGGGAATATTTATGATGTAATTTCGTATTTCTGTTGAATCCAACATGGCGGAGGAATGTTTTTTTTTATATCTGAGCGCCGTCTCAGATTATTGCATGGTGTGCTTTTTCCGTAAAGTTTTTTTWAAATCTGACACAGCGGTTGCATTAAGAACAAGTGTATCTTTAATTCTATGTAAAACATGTATCTTTCATCAAAGTGTATGATGAGTATTTCTGTTATTAGATGTGGCTCTGCAATTTCTCCGGATATTTTGGAGGCATTTCTGAACATGGCGCCAATGTAAACTAAGATTTTTGGACACAACTCAGATTTGACTACAAGATATGATAACAGATGGACTTTAGCTGCAGTATAACTTTAGCCACCTAACTAAGATTGAGGGGACCACAATATTTTAGCTATTTAACATGAGCATTGCCAGCTATTTTTGCTTGTAACAGTAATAGCAACATTGACATCTCTCTAAAGTAAATTTGACGACATCATAATATGGCAAAGTTGTTTCGTAGTAATTACTTACGCAATGTCATCGTATTTTCATGCCCCTCTAAGCTCGTGTAATTTCGACAAAATAGTCACATTAGCCTCCGAGGTGCAACCCATGTCTAGAGCACACATAAATATTGGATGCAGCTATGGTGGCACTAGCTAACACATGTCTGACTACAACAGTTTACTAACTCAAACCAACCCAGGGCCCATCATTAAAAAAATAAAAAAAATACAGGGCCATAGCAAAACATGTCACAGTTGTTTGCACAATTGTAACTGCATCACCGGCCTGAATCTAATCAATTCTGGAGCCAGTCAGTCTACACCTGTAAAGCATAGAATTAGCTTCCAAACAAGACTGTGTTATTTCTTGAGCTATGTTTATAATTGAGGGATGATGACAAATGTTGACCCTGTTTTTCTGTTAGACAAAGTGCACAGTTGGGTGCCAGATTGATCGCCTGGTCATGAATGGATGCCGGGACCTACCAGAAGGAGCAAAGGAGGGTATCATAACATGTCCAGCAATATGATTGCAATGGTTTAGCAACCTCCAAAAATGATTTAATTCACTGTTCATTTCATAGCTTGTCAGGCAAGACCTCAGAAAAAAAGTGTGTCATGCGACACATGTACCCTTGTGACACCTCCTCCGTTGTTGCCAGAGTCTCCGTCGACTCTTTTGAAAAGGACACGCCATCATGAGTTGACGTTCCTATCGGTCCTCGACTATGGTGACATCATCTAAATGAACGCAGCTGCCACTTCATTAAAGCCGTTAGATGCAGTTTATCATAGGGCACTGCGCTAAATTACGGGTGAAATACATTCTCTACCGGAAAGTTGGTTGGCACTCTTTGATGTCACATAGGCTGATACATTGCTATGCTTCTCATTTATAAAGCCCTTTTACAAAAAGTCAGACTGTACCTAACATCTTTACTAAACTTTAGACAAATGAGTTACTGCACGTGGTCTCAGGGATGGTTAACTCTTGAAATTCCTTTGGTCTCTACTGATTTAGGTAAATCAGCTTTTAGTTTTCTTGCACCTTATTTGTGGAACAAAATGTTCTTAAATTGTATGTTTTGGTGCCTTTAGGGAAATTCAGAAAGATGAAAGAGGACCTTATTACTGATGAATGTTTTTTTTTTTTATGGTTGTGTTAATCTTTGTGCTTGCATTTTGTATTCATATTTTATTGTGTGTATTTTCAGTAATTTATGTAATTCAGGGCTAATCTGTAAAATAGACCTTGGTCTCAGTATGACTCCCTGATAAAATAAAGGTTAAATAAAATAAAATAAATGCCTCTGATAGTGACCGGAGTTAATACCCTGATGACAGGCGGTTTCATCAACAATGACTGGTAATGTGTGTTATGTGAAATGTGAAAAGTTGTATTCAAAAAGACTTCATAAATACTTTACACTAGTATGCTAATTACCCAGCCAATATCAGTGGTGTAAATTACTTAAGTAAAAATACTTTTCTTCACTATTTATATTTTTGACAACTTTTACTTTTCTACATTCCTAAAGAAAATAATGTATTTTTAACTCCATACATTTTCCCTGACACCCAAAAGTATTTGTGTAACGATTTTCCTCCTCTTCAGATGAGGAGTATGAAGGATCGGACCAATACGCAGCGTGGTAAGTGTCCATGATAGTTTAATAAAACTGAACACGACAAAATACAAAAATACCAAAGTGAATGATAACGAAAACCGAAACAGTCCTGAAATGTGAAACAAACACTAACACAGGAAACACTCACCCACAACACACAATGGAAAACAGGCTACCTAAATATGGCTCCCAATCAGAGACAACGATAAACAGCTGCCTCTGATTGGGAACCACACCAGGCTAAACACATAGAAAAACAACAACCTAGAAAAAAGAACATAGACTGCCCACCCTAACTCACGCCCTGACCAAACTAAAATAGAGACACAAAAACGGAACTAAGGTCAGGACGTGACAATTTGTTACATTTTGAATGCTTAGCAGGACAGGAAAGTGGTCAAATTCATGTACTAATCAAGAGAATATCCCTGGTCATCTCTATTGCCTCTGATCTYGCGAACTCAGTAAACACAAATGCTTAATTTGTAAATGATGTCTGTGTGTTGGAATGTGCCCCTGGCTGTAAATAAAATATCTGTAAAAATATATATATATAAATTGGTGCCGTCTCGTTTGTTTAATATAAGGAATTTGTCACGACCGTCGTATGAATAATTGGACCATGGCGCAGCGTGAGTAGAGTCCCACATTTTAATGCTAGTGACACTTCCAAAACAACAAAGATATAACGATCGTGAAATACGAAGCGCACATAGGCACTCAAAACAATATCCCACCTCGCAGGTGGGAAAAAGGACACACTAAGTATGATCCTCAATTAGAGGTAACAATCATCAGCTGCTTCCAATTGGGAACCATACACACACACCGACATATAAATATAATACCTAGAAACCCCCCTAGTCACACCCTGACCTAAAACACCATAAAGAACCCCGAGGGGTCTCTATGGTCAGGGCATGACAGTACCCCCGCCAAAGGTGCGGACTCCGACCGCAAAACCTGAAACTAGATGGGGAGGGTTAGGGTGGGAAACTAGCGTCGGTGGCGGCTCCGGTGCAGGACATGACAGAATTTGAAATGATTTATACTTTTACTTTCAATAGTTAAGTATATTTTGAGCAATTACATTTACTTTTTATACTTAAGTATATTTAAAACCAAATACTTTTAGACTTTTACTTTATTTTACTGGGTGACTTTCAATTTTACTTTCTATTAACCTTTCAGTGATACCCATTCCGGATCCGGGAGCATCCTCATCAAAAAAGCTGACTAGCATAGCCTAGCCTAACGGGACAGGGATATCATATAATATAATTTTCATGAAATCACAAGTCCAATACAGCAAATGAAAGATAAACATCTTGTGAATCCATCCATCATTTCCGATTTTTAAAATGTTTTACAGCGAAAACACAATATGTATTTATATTAGCTAACCACAATAGCCAAACACACAACGGCATGTTTTCACCATGTTTCCACCGCATAGGTAGCTTTCACAAAACCCAGAAATAGAGATAAAATTAATCACTAACCTTGAACAAACTTCATCAGATGACAGTCTTATAACATCATGTTATACAATACATTTATGTTTTGTTCGAAAATGTGCATATTTGAGGTATAAATCATAGTTTTACATTGCAGCCACCATCACAAATAGCACCAAAGCAGCCAGAATAATTACAGAGAGCAACGTGAAATACATAAATACTCATCATAAAACATTTATGAAAAATACATGGTGTACAGCAAATGAAAGATAAACATCTTGTGAATGTAGAACCTTGAACACCTGAGCACACCTCTATGGGCTCATATTTACAACCATCCGCCATTACACATTGTGTACGATTTGATAGGTAATTTATAAACCAATCTAGAGCATGACCAGTAATTCCACAACATTTTAACCTTTGCACTAACACAGCATGGTCCACAGTGTCAAAAGCCTTCGACAAATCAATAAAGACAGACACACAATGTAACTTCTTATCAAGAGCACAGTGGATGTCATTTAAAACGTTCTATGTTGCTGAAACAGTGCTGTGGCCAGACCTAAAACCTGATTGCATTCCATTTAAGATGTTGTTTTCTTGGAAGTAGGCCTTTAGCTGSCTACTAACTAAGGACTCCAGTACCTTTGACAGTACAGATAATTTTGATATGGGTCGATAATTGTCAAGTAGCGAAGGATCTTCACCTTTTAGGAGAGGCAGCACAAAAGCAGATTTCCATAACTTGGGGATTTCCTTATCAAGAGTGAGGTCAAAAATACATGTTAAGGGGAGCAATTATGTCTGCAGCTAGGTGTAGGAAGCGGGGGTCTAGTTCATCAGGGCCAGGGGATTTTTCACATCAATTTCTTTCAGGGCTTTACACACTTCAGAAACAGAGAAGGATGAAAAGGAGAACCTGGTAAAGGAGTGCACAGGGGTGTCAGGTAAATTCATAGGGGGCTCAATTATACCTTTGACCTTTTCAAATAAACTGCCTGCATCTAAAAAAAAATGCTGATTCAAGGCTTTCAGAATGGAGGTTATCTCAGTTACAATCTGTGTGTCTACCAACAATTGTTTGGGAAGCTGTGCATCTTTTTTTGCACTCCAAACCCTTCACTACTTGCCAAAATTTMGATGGATTATTTAAATTATGTGAAGTAGATTTCAGGTAGTGGTCTGCTTTCAATTTACGGATCATAGCCACACCCATATTTCAAAGACGTTTAAAAGCCATCCAATCATCTGCCAAACCAGTCCCTCTTGCTTTAGCCCACATAGCATTTCGTTCCCTTATGATTTTTGTAAGTTCCTTAGTAAACCAAGGATTCTCTCTGCCCTTAATCCTGAATTAAAAAAAGGGCATGCCTATTGCATACATCCTTGAATGCGTTGTGGAAGTAAGAAAAGGCTAGTTCAACATCAGGGATTAATTCCACTCTATTCCATTCAAAGCTAGATACAGTGGGGAGAACAAGTATTTGATACACTGCCGATTTTTCAGGTTGTCCTACTTACAAAGCATGTAGAGGTCTGTAATTTTTATCATAGGTACACTTCAACTGTGAGAGACGTCATCTAAAACAAAAATCCAGAAAATCACATTGTATGATTTTTAAGTAATTAATTAGCATTTTATTGCATGACATAAGTATTTGATCACTTACCAACCAGTAAGAATTCCGGCTCTCACAGACCTGTTAGTTTTTCTTTAAGAAGCCCTCCTGTTCTCCACTCATTACCTATTAACTGCACCTGTTTGAACTCGTTACCTGTATAAAAAGACACCTGTCCACACACTCAAGCAAACAGACTCCAACCTCTCCACAATGGCCAAGACCAGAGAGCTTGTGTAGGGACATCAAGGATAAAATTGTAGACCTGCCAAGGCTGGATGGCTACAGGACAATAGGGAAGCAGCTTGGTGAGAAGGCAACAACTGTTGGCGCAATTATTAGAAAATGGAAGAAGTTCAAGATGATGGTCAATCACCCTCGGTCTGGTGCTCCATGCAAGATCTCACCTCTGGGGCATCAATGATCATGAGGGAGGTGAGGGATCAGCCCAGAACTACACGGCAGGACCTGGTCAATGACCTGAAGAGAGCTGGGACCACAGTCTCAAAGAAAACCATTAGTAACACACTACGCCGTCATGGATTAAAATCCTGCAGCGCACGCAGGTCCCCCTGCTCAAGCCAGCGCATGCAGGCCCGTCTGAAGTTTGCCAATGACCATCTGGATGATCCAGAGGAGGAATGGGAGAAGGTCATGGTCTGATGAGACAAAAATATAGCTTTTGGTCTAAACTCCACTCGCGGTGTTTGAGGAAGAAGAAGGATGAGTACAACCCCAAGAAACACCATCCCAACCGTGAAGCATGGAGGTGAAACATCATTCTTTGAGGATGCTTTTCTGCAAAGGGGACAGACGACTACACCGTATTGAGGGAGGATGGATGGGGCCATGTATCGCAAGATCTTGGCCAACAGCCTCCTTCCCTCAGTAAGAGCATTGAAGATGGGTCGTGCTGGGTCTTCCAGCATGACAACGACCCAAAACACACAGCCAGGGCAACTAAGGATGGCTCCGTAAGAAGCATCTCAAGGTCCTGGAGTGGCCTAGCCAGTCTCCAGACCTGAACCCAATAGAAAATCTTTGGAGGGAGCTGAAAGTCCGTATTTGCCCAGCGACAGCCCGAAACCTGAAGGATCTGGAGAAGGTCTGTATGGAGGAGTGGGCCAAAATCCCTGCTGCAGTGTGTGCAAACCTGTTCAAGAACTACAGAAACGTATAGTCTCTGTATTGAAACAAAGGTTTCTGTACCAAATATTAAGTTCTGCTTTTCTGATGTATCAAATACTTATGTCATGCAATAAAATGCAAATTAATTACTTAAAAATCATACAATGTGATTTTCTGGATTTTTGTTTTAGATGACGTCTCTCACAGTTGAAGTGTACCTATGATAAAAATTACAGACCTCTACATGCTTTGTAAGTAGGACAACCTGAAAAATCGGCAGTGTATAAAATACTTGTTCTCCCCACTGTATATCATGTAAAAAACCTTGAATATCAAACTGCTTCCAGTTTTTTCCGTAATAACACGTGGAGATTTCTTAGGAATTTTACCATCTCTCAAACAGGCAATAGCACAGTGATCACGTATGTCATTTGCAAAAATACCAGAAGCATTAAAACGATGAGGAGTATCAATCAAAGAGGATTTCAGGGGATATTTTATATTCAACCTAGTTACACTGTTGACAATCTGAGTGAGATTATAGGTTTTGCATAGAATTTTGAGTTGATCAGAGCAGGATGTTAACCAGTCCTGATTCAGATCACCCATCAGGACAAACTCAGAATTTACATTCTGTGATAACAATTCGAAAATACAATCCAGAGAGCCAACAGTAGCAGATGGAGGTCTATAACAACAAGATTCAACAATATTTAAAGATGAGCCAAGGTTTAAGTTCAAAGACAGATATTCAAATTGCTTAGGTTTAGTAACAGTAGTCAGAACGACCTCAGTACCGTGGCTAATTTGGCCAGGTTGGCCTATGAGAAAAGCTAGCAGGTTGCCATTTTAGACCAATGGTTTAAACCATGATCTAAGCAAAAGTTCACAAGTATGGCCCCAAACACACAACCTAGCTTAAACAAAAARACACAACACACACGCATACATGTTTTGTAGATACAATCCAAATGTGGGCATAAATTCAGCCTATTCCATTCGATTCATTATTCAACATTGCTGCAAATCGTTAATGTATTTTCCTATCTGGGAACACAGTGTTAGGATGGTGTGTGTGTCTGTGTTCAGCGGAGTACCAGTGTGGGAGGTGGGACTAGGTTACAGGGCTATGACCTTCTAGGGTATGACCCTCTCTGCCTATCTCTTTACAGAGTTACACCCACATGCTCACTAACACCCTACATCTCTCCATGTAAGCACAAACCAAAGGGTACATTTAGCCTACTATTTTACATGCCACACATATCTATGGCGCTATCCCACCTTGACAAGAAAAATACCTACACTACCGGTCAAAAGCTTTAGAACACCTACTCATTCAAGGGTTTTTCTTTATTTTTACCGTTTTCTACATTGTAGAATAATACTGAAGGCATCAACACTATGAAATAACACATATGGAATCATGTAGTAACCAAAAAAGTGTTAAATAAATGAAAATATATTTTCTATTTGAGATTCTTCAAATAGCCTCCCTTTGCCTTGATGACAGCTTTGCACACTCTTGGCATTCTCTCAACCAGCTTCATGAGGTAGTCAACTGGAATGCATTTCATTAACTTCACTAGGGAATTTTGGATGAAAAGCATGCCCAAATTAAACTGCCTGCTACTCAGGCCCAGAAGATAGGATATGCATATTAATTCGTATATTTGGATAGAAAACACTCTAAAGTTTCCAAAACTGTTGAAATAATGTCTGTGAGTATAACAGAACTGATATGGCAGGCGAAAACCCGAGGAAAATCCAACCAGGAAGTACTATTATTTTGAAAGGCTGTTTTTCCATTGAAAGCCTATCCACCATACAAAGACTGAGGACCCAGTTCACGAGCTCTGTGGCTTCCTCTATGTGGCCAGTCTTTAGGCATTGTTTCAGGCTTTTACTCTGAAAAAATGAGGGAGATACAGCACTTTCAATCAGTGGCCAGTGGAAACTTCCATTCATCAGCCATGCGCCTGATCGGGAACGTGCCTTTCTTGTTTCTCCTTTCCTATTGACGAAGCTTTTGTCCGGTTGAAATATTATTGATTATTTATGACAAAAGCAACCGGAGGATTGATTTTAAAAATCTTTTGGCATGTTTCTACTAACTTTTACTGTACTTTTTAAAAACTTTTCATCTGGACTTAGTGCACGTGCCTTAAGCATCCGGATTACTGGACAAAACCCGCGAACAAAAAGGAGGTATTTGGTCATAAAGAGGGACATTATCGAACAAAACAAACATTTATTGTCTAACATGGACCTGGGAGTGCCACCAGATGAAGATCATCAAAGGTAAGGTATTCATTTTAATGCTATTTCTGACTTTTGTGACACACTTCTTGGCTGGAAAATGGCTGTATGGGTTTCTGTGGATAGGTGCTGACCTAACATAATCGCAAAGTGTGCTTTTTCCGTAAAGCCTTTTTGAAATCTGACACAGCGGTTGCATTAAGGAGAAGTTTATCTTTATTCATATGTTTAACACTTGTATCATTTATCAATGTTTATGATGAGTATTTCTGTAATTTGATGTGGCTCTCTGCACTTTCACCAGATGTTTGTTTGAGACAATGCATTTCTGACCATAATGCGCCAACGTAAACTGAGATTTTTGGATATAAATATGAACTTTATCGAACAAAACATACATGTATTGTGTAACATGAAGTCCTATGAGTACCATCTGATGAAGATCATCAAAGGTTAGTGATTCATTTTATCTCTATTTCTGCTTTTTGTGACTCCTCTCTTTGGCTTGAAAAATGGCTATATGSTTTACTGTGACTAGGTGCTGACCTAACATAATCGCATGGTGTGCTTTTGCAGTAAAGCCTTTTTGAAATCGGACACTGTGGTTGGATTTACAAGAGGTCTTTCTTTAAAATGGGGTATAATACTTGTATGTTTGAGGAATTTTAATTATGGGATTTCTGTTGTTTTGAATTTGGCGCCCTGCAATTTCACTGGCTGTTGTCGAGGTGGGACGCAAGCGTCCCACTTGTACCAGAGAGGTTAACAGGTGTGCCTTGTTAAAAGTTAATTTGTGGAATTTCTTTCCTTCTTAATGAGTTTGAGCCAATCAGTTGTGTTGTGACAAGGTAGGGGGTTATACAGAAGTTAGCCCTATTTGGTAAAAGACCAAGTCCATATTATGGCAAGAATTGCTCAAATAAGCAAAGAGAAACGACAGTCCATCATTACTTTAAGACATGCAGGTCAGTCAATGCTCAAATACCACTCAAATGGACGGCAGTTCATCAAAAACATATTGCAAGCGGAACATTGCAAATGCCAAGTGTCATAAACCAAAAATCCCATAGGGGGCGAGCGCGCTCCACCGTAGGATTTAATATGGGAAATGGTCACAAAGTCAGGTCTCAAGGGTGAAATTTTTAAATGTTAACCAAATTTTTTGATTTATTGGTCAATTATACATATGTAGTAACCGTATGGACATACATTTGTCTTATTTTATTGAGTTTGTCCATAAGGCCTATGTTTTGTCCATTTGCCACATYTGATCATAGAAAGTCGGCCAGAGCCCAAAAGTCAGTGAACCATGTCCAAATGGAATAAGAAATGCCCAAATGGGGCGGCAGGTAGCCTAGTGGTTAGAGCGTTGGACTAGTAACCAAAAGGTTGCAAGATTGAATCCCCGAGCTGACAAGGTAAAAATCTGTAATTTTGCCCCTGAACAAGGCAGTTAACGCACTGTTCCTAGGCTGTCATTGAAAATAAGAATTTGTTCTCAACTGACTTGCCTAGTTAAATAAAGGTAAAAAAATGGCATATATCAGTATTGAAAGTACCAAATCAGGATGTTATGTCCATTTGCCGTGTATGATCATAGGAAGTTGGCTTTCGAGCCCAAAAGTCAGCGAACCATGTCCAAATGGCATAAGAAATATCCAAATGGCATATATCAGTATTGAAAGTACAAAATAAGGATGTTATGTCCATTTGTCATATATGATCATAGGAAGTCGGCTTCCGAACCCAAAAGTCAGCGAACCATGTCCAAATGGCATAAGAAATGTCCAAATGGCATATATCACTATTGAAAGTACCAAAATAGGATGTTATGTCCATTTGCCATATATGATTACAGGAAGTCGGCTTCCGAACCCAAAAGTCAGTGAACCATGTCCAAATGGCATATATCAGTATTGAAAGTACTACATCAGGATGTCCATTTGCCATATATCATCATAGGAAGTCGGGTTCCGGACCCAAAAGTCAGTGAACCATGTCCAAATGGCATAAGAAAAGTCCAAATGGCATATATACGTATATAAATAATTTAGACAAAAATGTGCAAGATGCGCAACTTCGCTTTTATGCTGATGATACTGTTATTTATTGTTGTGACTCGTCTCTCACAAAAGCTTTCCAGAACTTGCAAAGTGCTTTTTATACTGTTCAACATACCTTGTGTCAATTGAAGCTTATCCTCAATACTGACAAAATTAAACTAATGGTGTTTTCTAAAGCAAGAAATAGATCTCTGAACCTTTCACCTATTACTACCTGTCAGAGCAATGAGATTGAGACTGTAACCTCATATAAATATCTTAGAATTTTTATTGATCACAGCCTCTCTTTTCAATTGCATATTCAACAACTTACAAAAGAATTGAAGCTGAAGTTGGGATTTTATTTTAGGATAAGGACTGTTTTTCTTTTGAAGCCAGAAGTAGGCTAGTATCAGCTACATTTATGCCTTTACTAGACTATGGGGATATTTTATATGTGAATGCTTCTACTCAGTGTTTGAGATCAATTGACAGGCTTTACCATGGCGCTTTGAGATTTATTTTAAACTGCAAAACCCTTACGCACCGCTGCACTTTGTATACCAGGGTTGGCTGGCCGTCTCTAGTCACTCATAGGCTCAGTCACTGGTATACTTTTATTTACAAAGCCATTTTGGGTTTACTACCATTTTATTTGGGCATTTTTTTGTTCAGAAATGTGGTGGATACTCTCTTCGTTCGCAGGACTTTATCCTGCTAACTGTTCCAAATGTCCGAACTGAATTTGGTAAAAGGGCTTTTATGTACTCTGCGCCATCGTCTTGGAACGCCTTACAAAATACTTTTAAACTGGAAGAACTTGTCCCGATTGGTGTTTTTAAATCACTGATGAAGGATTTTGAGACTGATTCCCTGACCTGTCAATGTTCTTAACTTGCTGTTTTATGATTTTGTTAGACTCTTGTGAATTCTATGGTTTTTACTAGATTACTTGTAGTTTTGCATGTTGTCAGTCTGTAATTGTGTAATGACTTGGTCCTGCTCTCTTGGCTAGGATGCTCTTGAAAAAAAGATTTCAAACCTCAATGACACCTTCCTGGTTAAATAAAGGTAACCCCCRAAAACAACATCACTACTAGTCAGGCTTCATTCTGGGCCTACTATTTGCACGCTCGCTCCGGTCAGACCGAGCGAGCTACGGTCATGTGGGGCATATTRGCTTTCTGTGATGATTTAAGCCTGCCCATTTCTGGATTTGAGCACTATTTGATGGTAAAGTTCATACTTCCCCTTTAGAATATGACGGGGACCATTCAATCTTTTCATGTTGATATCTGTAGAGGTACAGGTGACCTTGAACACGTGGCGAAATTCGTTTTGAAAACTGCCTGCACAGAAGCAGAGTTAGAGCATAACCTGTAAACCCATGTTATCCTTAGGGAGAAACTCAAATGTGTCAGACTACATGAATTGGCACGCGCAGCTAGAAAAACTCTGTGGCTAATCCACCCCAACCTCCCCCCGATGATTCAATCGAAAACTGCGTGCCTCTGTGTGACCCAGACACCGCAATATCACTACTAGTCTGGAATCATTCCGGGCCTACTATTTGCACGCTCGCTGTGGTCAGAATGAGCAAGCTACGGTCAAGTGGGGCATCTCCTTGAACTCTGCATGGCCTAGAGACTATAGTGGTGCCATTTGTATCCCTTTCTGTGATGATTTAAGCCTGCCCATTTCTGGATTTTAGACCTATTTGATGGTAAAGTTCATACTTCCCCTTTAGGATATGAAGGGGACCATTCAATCTTTGCATGTTGATATCTGTAGAGGTACAGGTGACCTTGAACACATGGCAAAAGGAGTTTTGAAAATTGCTTAATGGATGTTGTACGATTTCTCGTAAAGTACGATAGATAAATGTCTAGTTCTATTTTTCCTTACACCGTAGGTTTATGTACATTGACGTGAACCAGTCAAAATAGCTTTGTATTACCGTTTTCGACCTTCAATCCCACAAAATGTGCATTAACTCAAAGAGCGTTGTGGCCTTGATGCCATCTTGTTTCTGGGCTAAAAGTAAATTTGGCTACCCCTGTGCGCATAGAGTTTCGTCTTTGAAATCTGTTCTGTTTCCAAGAAACGGCCACCATTTGGTGGTCCATTTGCCATATACAGCCAGGTTGCCGGAAAAGCAGGAAAAAGTCAAAAAAATGCTAAATGTATACCAAGGACACCAAGTGTCCTGGAAAATGTATTTGTTGACTTCCCGGAAGACCGGGCCCTGGGGGATGACCTATTTTAATAACAAGAAGTCTAGTAAGGGACCGTCCATTTGTCATATGGAGATCCTCATCAACCATAAAGGAAATGCCACAAGCATCCCTTATGTAGGGAAATTTCAATAACTTTGTATGTTTCTTCAAGTTTCTTCAAGTGCACTATGATGAAACTGGCTCTCATGAGAACCGCCACAGGAATGGAAGACCCAGAGTTACCTCTGCTGCAGAGGATACATTCATTAGAGTTACCAGCCTCAGAAATTGCAGCCCAAATAAATGCTTCACAGAGTTTAAGTAACAGACACATCTCACCATCAACTGTTCAGAGGAGACTGTCTGAATCAGGCCTTCATGGTCGAATTGCTGCAAAGAAACCACTACTAAAAGGACACCAATAAGAAGAAGAGAAATGCTTGGACCAAGAAACACGAGAAATGMACATTAGACCGGTGGAAATCTGTCCTTCAGTCTGATGAGTCCAAATTGGAGATTTTTGGTTCCAACCGCGTGTCTTTGTGAGATATGGTGTGGATGAACGGATGATCTCCGAATGTGTATTTCCCACCGTGAAGCATGAAGGGGGAGGTGTTATGGTGTTGGGGTGCTTTGCTGGTGACCCTGTCAGTGATTTATTTCGAATTCAAGGCACACTTAACCAGCATGGCTACCACAGCATTCTGCAGCGATACACCATCCTACCTGGTTTGGACTTAGTGGGACTATCATTTGTTTTTCAACTGGACAATGACCCAACACACCTCCAGGCTGTGTAAGGGTTATTTGACCAAGAAGGAGAGTGATGAAGTTCTGCATCAGATGACCTGGCCTCTACAATCCCCTGACCTCAACCAAATTAAGATGGTTTGAGATGAGTCGGACCYTAGAGTGGAGGAAAGCAGCCAACAAGTGCTCAGCGTATGTGGGAACTCCTTCAAGACTGTTGGAAAAGCAATCCAGGTGAAGCTGATTGAGAGAATGCAAAGCTGTCATCAAGGCAAAGGGTGGCTATTTGAAGAATATCAAATATATTTTGATTTGTTTAAAACTTTTTTGGTTACTACATGATTCCATATCTGTTATTTCATAGTTTTGATGTCTTCACTATTATTCAACAGCGTAGAATTTTTTTTAAATAAAGAAAAACCCTTGAATGAGTAGGTGTTCTAAAACTTTTGACCGGTTGTGTATGTAAGAATGCTGTTCATCGACTACTGCTCAGCCTTCAACACCATAGTGCCCTCCAAACTCATCACTCAGCTCAGGTCCCTGGGTCTGAACCCCTCCCTGTGCATCTGGGTCCTGGACTTCCTGACGGGTTGACCCCAAGTGGTGAAGTTAGGCAACAACACCTCCGCCACGCCGATCCTCAACATGGGGGCTCCGCAGGGGTGCGTGCTCAGCCCCCTCCTGTACTCCCTGTTCACCCATGACTGCATGGCCCAGCACATCTCCAACTCAATCATCAAGTTTGCTGACAACACAATAGTGTTAGGCCTGATTACCAACAATGTTGAGACAGTCTACAGGGAGGAGGTGAGAGCCCTGGCGGAGTGGTGCTAGGAAAATAATCTCTCCCTCAATGTAACAATATGAAGGAGCTGATCGTGGACTACAGGAGAACAGCACAGAGAGCACGCCCCCAAAAGCTTTACGTTCCTTGGTGTGCACATCACTGAAAATCTGAAACGGTCCCTTCACACAGACAGCGAGATGAAGAAGGCGCAACAGCATCTCTTCAACCTCAGGCGGCTGAAAAAAATTGGCTTGGCCCCTAAGACCCTCACAAACTTCTACAGATGTATCATTGAGAGCATCCTGTCAGGCTGTATCACCGCCTGGTACAGCAATTTCACCATCCACAACCGCAGGGCTATTCAAAGCGTGGTGCGGTCAGCCCAACACATCACTGAGGACACACTGCCTGCCGTCCAGGATATCTACAGCACCCAAGGACTTCAGCCACCCGAGCCACGGCCTGTTCACCCCACTACTGTCTAGAAGGCAGAGACAGTACAGGTGCATCAAAGCTGGGACTGGAGCGCGTGCTACGAGTGGGTGCTGCTATGGTGACCAGTGAGCTGAGATAAGGCGGGGCTTTACCTAGCAGAGACTTGTAGATGACCTGGGGCCAGTGGGTTTGCGACGAGAGTGACAGCAGGGCCAGCCAATGAGAGCGTACAGGTCGCAGTGGTGTAGTATATGGGGCTTTGTGAAAACGGATGGCACTGTATAGACTGCATCCAATTTGCTAAGTAGAGTGTTGGAGGCTATTTTGTAAATGACATCGCCGAAGTCGAGGATCGGTAGGATGGTCAGTTTTACGAGGTATTTTGGCAGCATGAGTGAAGGATACTTTGTTGCGAAATAGGAAGCCGATTCTAGATTTCATTTTGGATTGGAGATGCTTAATGTGAGTCTGGAAGGAGAGTTTACAGTCTAACCAGACACCTAGGTATTTTGTAGTTATCCACATATTCTAAGTCAGAGCCGTCCAGAGTAGTGATGCTGGACGGGTGGCAGGTGCGGGCAGTGATCGGTTGAAGAGCATGCATTTAGTTTTACTTGCATTTAAGAGCAGTTGGAGGCCACGGAAGGAGAGTTGTATGGCATTGAGCTCGTCTGGAGTTTGTTAACACTGTGTCCAACATAACCTGAAATGCCGTTCAGCAAGAAGAAAGCAACTGCTCCAAAACCGCCATAAAAAAGCCAGACTACGGTTTGCAACTGCACATGGGCCAAAAATCGTACTTTTTGGAGAAATGTCCTCCGGTGTGAAAAGAAAATAGAACTGTTTGGCCATAATGACCATCGTTATGTTTGGAGGAAAAGGGGAGGCTTGCAAGCCGAAGACACCATCCAACCGTGAAGCACGGGGGTGGCAGCATCATGTTGTGGGGGTGCTTTGCTGCAGGAGGTATTGGTGACTTCACAAAATAAATGGCATCATGAGGAGGAAAATGATGTGGATATATTGAAGCAACATCTCAAGAATCAGTCAAGAAGTTAAAGCTTGGTCGCAAATGGGTCTTCCAAATGGATAATGAAATTTGAAAATGTGAAAAAGTTTCCATGAAAAATGTTTGGGCAGAACTGAAAAAGTGTGTGCGAGCAAGGAGGCCTACAAACCTGACTTAGTTACACCGCTCTGTCAGGAGGAATGGGCCAAATTCACCCAATTTATTGTGGGAAGCTTGTGGAAAGCACCCGAAACGTTTGACCAAGTTGACACAAATTAAAGGCAATGCTACCAAATACTAATTGAGTGTATGTAAACTTCTGACCGCTGGAATGTGATGAAAGAAATAAAAGCTGAATAAATCATTCTCTCTTCTATTATTCTGACATTTCAGGATTAAATGTCAGGAATTGTGAAAAACTGAGTTTAAATGTATTTGTTAAGGTGTATGTAAACTTCCGACTTCAACTGTATATACTGTATTCTAGTCATGGCTCATCCTATGTAACTACTGCTGTGCACACCATTTCTATCATATACTGTCTACACACCATATACGTATATATATATATATATTATATATATATATATATATATTAATTACTATAATAAATATTATATATATTTATTATTCCGGTCTCTTTGACATTGTTCGTTCTGATATTTCTTGAATTATTTTTTTAAATTCTGGATTGTGTGTATTGTGTTTTTAAATGTTTTATTGCTAGGTATTTCTGCACAGTTGGAGCTATAAACACAAGCATTTCGCTGCACCTGCGATAACATCTGCAGATCTGTGTACACTGTCGTGGTAATTTCCTGTATTACTCAATAAAGAGAGAGAGAGAGCCAACCACACACAAGTCAGAGTTATTTTATAAAGTACATCTTTAATATATATATAAGCTTCACCAAAGACCTTTTTTGACTCTCAGACCAATTCAGTGTCTATCAATGAATTCTCTGAGAGTGCTTACAAAACAATTCTTAGTTTCATTTATAGCCAAGATACACCCCTCTCAACTTACAAAGAATCCTTTACCCCAAAGAGGTGTATCCTATAGCTAGACAGCATCAGCTATAAATCATCGTTCAGTTTGGTCTCCCAAAACAAGGTTTCAATCTCATTATTGGTACTTCACTGTCTACCAAAACATTACCTCATCCAATGGCATATATCAATTGTCAATCCTAGATACTCCCAAACCTGGACAAACTCACTGAAGACAGTGAACCTCTTAGGTCATATACCAGATCAAGATAAGGGCAACCTCAGAGGGGACATACAATGGTTCCAAAACACTGCCTTACTCCTTCCCCTTATGAGAAAAGTAGGGAGTGACTGGCGTACAGACATTGTATGACATAACTAACTGGTCCCCATTAATAACGCCATCCCTTCACATGATTTAGGAATAGTTACAGACACATTTCCATAAGAAAACAACGTTCCATTCTGTCCTCCTCCCCTTCTGATATTCTACATAGCACCATATGGTTTAACATACACTTTGACATATGAAGACAAGCCTGACCTCTCCTCTCTCTGGCCCCAAGTTACTAAGCCCTATCACAGAAGGGAAAAATGCACTGCCAATCCTATAGTCCAAAGTATCTCACAAGCATATGATGAAAATAACATCTTATGTTACTTAGCTAAATCTGATTCTGCCACGACAACACGACCAATAAACTTTGATTTGTTTTTGGTAACACTTCATATTATGATGTCCTTATTCCATGTAGTTAGTTTTTCTATAAAAACTTTGGTACTGAGAATAAGATTACTCAACGGGATTAATTGGAGAGGAAATTGTTTTTCAAATTACTGCTATATTTACTGAGTAGTTACACCATGAGATTACAATTCCGTGTCGCTTCCTTCTATGGGCAGGCCGGGGGTACTTTTTACAGTATGTCTGACTTGTTTGTTTCTTGCTGTGTTTCCTATATGTTTTATGTATTCAATGTGTGAGCTGTGCCAAGATCTTTCTCTTTTGGACCATAAACATGATTATATTTCTGAAAAGAGTAAAGAGTGCACTGCTCACAGTCCAGGAGTGGACTAAATACACAGACAATTCTTGGTTTTCCTCAGGCAGAGAACATTTAATGTGAAAACAACTGAGATCAAATGACTTAGGTCGGAAGTTCATCCATTGATAATGACATGACAGCTAAGTAATAGATTATGTGGACATACAGCCCTATAGTGACATTGATATTTTGTAATGTCTAGATTAATGTGCTTGTCATGTGGAAGATGATGGAATCTGGACAGTGAATATACAGTGCATTCAGAAAGTATTCAGACCCCTTCACCTTTTCTACATACATACATGTCGTTACGTTACAGCATTAGTCTAAAATTGATTAAATATTTATAAAAAAGCGAAAACAGCTTTTTAGAAATGTTTGCAAATGTATAAATATTTCAAACATAAATACACACTCTAATGCTCAGGTACATCCTGTTTCCATTGAACATCCTTGAGATGTTTCTACAACTTGACTGGAGTTCACCTGTGGTAAATTAAATTGATTGGACATGATTTGGAAAGGCACACACCTCTCTATATAAGGTCCCACAGTGGACAGTGCATGTCATAGCAAAAACCAAGCCATGAGGTCGAAGGTATTGTCTGTAGAGCTGCGAGACAGGATTGTGTCGAGGCACAGAAATGTAGCATTGAAGGTCCCAAAAAACACAGTGGCCTCCATCATTCTTAAATGGGAGAAGTTTGGAACCACCAAGACTCATTCTAGAGCTGGCCGCCCAGCCAAACTGAGAAATCGGGGATAAGGGCCTTGGTCAGGGAGGTGACTAAGAATCTGATAGTCACTTTGACATAGCTTCAGTTCCTCTGTGGAGATGCGAGAACCTTCCAGAAGTACAACCATCTCTGCAGCACTTCACCAATCAGGCCTTTATGGTAGAGTAGCCAGATGAAAGCCACTTCTCAGTAAGAAGCACATGACAGCCCTGCTTGGAGTTTGCCAAAAGGCACGTAAAGGACTCTCAGACCATGAGAAACAAGATTCTCTGGTCTGATGAATCCAAATTTGAACTCTTTGGCCTGAATGCCAAGCATCACGTCTGGAGGAAACGGGGCACTGCTCATCACCTGATCAATACCATCTCTGCGGTGAAGCGTGGTGGTGGCAGCAACATGTTGTGGGGATGTTTTTTATTAGCGGCAGGGACTGGGAGACTAGTCAGGATCGAGGGAAAGATGAACAGAGCAAAGTACAGAGAGATAATTGATTTAAACCTGCTCCAGAGCGCTCAGGACCTCAGACTGGGGCAAAGGTTCACCTTCCAACAGGACAACGACCCGAAGCACTCGGAAGTGTCCTTGAGTCGCACAGCCAGAGGCCAGACTTAAACCCGATCTAACATCTAGAGAGACCTGAAAATAGCTGTGCAGCAATGCTCCCCATCCAACCTTGACAGAACTTGAGAGGATCTGCAGAGAAGAATGGGAGAAACTCCCCAAATACAGGTCTGCCAAGCTTGTAGCGTCATACTCAAGAAGACTCGAGGCTGTAATCACTGCCAACAGTGCTTCAACAAAGCACTAAGTAAAGGGTGTGAATACTTATGTAAATGTAATATTTCAGTTTTAACTCTTTTATACATTTACAAAAATTCCTAAAAAKCTGTTTTTGCTTGGTCATTATGGGGTATTGTGTGTAGATTGATGAAGGAAAAAAACTATTGAATCCAGTTRAGAATAAGACTGAAACATAACAGAATGAGGAAAAATTAAAGGGCCTGAATACTTCCGGATTGCACTGTAAAGTAAAATAGGGAAGTGTTGAGTAAATTAAAAGGCCTGTATTCATTCAAAACATGTTTTTAGGTTTTAAGTTCTAATTCTTTGATTTTCAGTTAGATAGTTTTGAAAGTATGCATTTCACCCCTCGCATCTACATCATTAATTATAAAACATAACTTGTTTCAGAATTAAAATATTTTATAAATATAGAAATATGTATGATAAATATGTGCAATGCTGATACATCTTCTTATATAATTAAATCGAATTAATTTAATTCCTGAATCTAAATAATAAATAATTAAATAGTTCTCATAAAATATAAATATATTACATTTAAAACTGTTTCCAAGAAACGTTTGACATCAATAAAATTACAAACTGTCTTAGATTCAAGTTTCATGTCTCATCTCTCCCTTTCTTTCCCTCAACTTAGATAAATACTAGATGTGTCACACACACACACACACACACACACACACACACACACACACACACACACACACACACACACACACACACACACACACACTAGGGCTACACAATTCATTGAATTCACATCAAAATCGTAATATTGACATGTGCAACATCCATATCGCAGAAGCATGCAATTTTCATTTGTCATCGCGCACTCTTCTTTTCGCTGATTCTCACACACAAAGCCCCGCCCACTGTCAGTCAAGAAGCACAGTTCCTCCTCCTCCCTGTTAGATTCCCTCTAAGGTTGCATGCTGTTCTGTTAGGTCTTTTCACAGTCCCCAAATCTAAAACAAACTCAGGCAAGCGTACTGTATTATATAGAGCCATTATTGCATGCAACTCCGTTCCATCTCATATTGCTCAAATAAACAGAAAACCTTGTTTAAAAAAAACAGATAAAGCAACACCTCATGGCACAACGCCACTCCCCTCCCCTATTTGACCTAGATAGTTTGTGTGTATGCATTGATATGTAGGCTACTTGTGCCTTTAAAAAAAATATATGATGTAGTTCTGTCCTTGAGCTGTTTTTGTCTATAAAATGTTCTGTATTATGTTATGTTTCCTAATGAAATACCCAAAATACCAAGGTCAAATGCAATCAACAGATTGTTTGCTCCTTAATATAATAATTGTATTTCTATAATTTCAACAAGTGTTTTGATATACTGTATATCGCAAGTCAAATCGCAATAATTGGTAAAAAAACTAAACACAATTCGATGTTTTGCCCATATCGTGCAGCCCTAACACACACACACGTGTGCAAACACACACATATTTGTACTCACATACATACATCTCTCACTCAATATCTCACTCTCGCTCAGATAAAAACACACACACACTCCACTTACTCTGCTGGTTTCCAGAGTTTGCGTGGCGGAGGCATTAGCTCCCGTTTGTTGAGTGGGGCCACTCCGATGGCCGCCTGCATGATTGTGATGAACTTCTTATACTTCATCTTGACCCTATCCTATCGCTACGACAACAACACTACAATCTGTCACTACAGTCGGTCGCTATGGCTACGCTCCCTACCGTCATCAACCGACCATCAGTTCATTAAGTTGCCGTCTTCTCCTTCAAATTCTCCTATAAGTAGCAAACAACCGCAACAACTACCGACTGATGCTGCTAGTCCTTGACACAGCAGAATAACATGCCTGAATCATGTTGTTGAGATTTGTTCAGGCATTTTGTTACATAATTCATATATATAMAGAGAGAGAGAGAGAGAGACAGAGAAGACCTCAGAGCAGAGCATTACACAGAGCAGAGACAGAACAGAGAGTAGAGGGATAATAGTGGCACTAAGCCCTGTGTATTTAATGCTGCAATACTCTAGCGTACCCACTGTAATCTGGAGCTGGATGGAGGCTTAGCCTGACCACTCATGCAAGGTTGTTATCCACACACACACATACAAAAGCATGCACACACACACACACACACACACACACACACACACACACACACACACACACACACCACACACACACACACACACACACACACACACACACTCAAAATGAACAGCATGGCCATTATTCATAGAGAGATGGAGGTGAATAATCAGTTGCCTTGCCTTGTTCTCTCTGCATCCGCATGGCAAGCGGTACCGGAGCGCCAAGTCTATGTCCAAGAGGCTTCTAAATAACTTCTACCCCCAAGCCATAAGACTCCTAAACAGCTAATCAAATGGCTACCCAGACTATTTGCAACCCCCACACCACCCTAATACGCTGCTGCTACTCTCTGTTACTATCTATGCATACCCACTTTAATAACCCTTCCTGCATGTACATAATTACAATTACCTCGACACCGGTGCCCCCGCACATTGACACGGACTCTCTACCGGTACCCCCTGTATATAGCCCCGCTATTGTTAAATACTGCTGCTCTTTAGTTATTTGTTTTTCTTATCTCTTACTTTTTTGGGGGTATTTTCTTAAAACTGCATTGTTGGTTAAGGGCTTGTACGTAAGGATTTCATTGTAAGGTTGTATTTGGCGCTAAAGGAGCTCCTTAAACTTGACCCATCTGGGTCAGATGGTTTAGACTCTTTCTTCTTTAAGGTTGCTGACCCTACAATCGCCAAGCCCATCTCTGACCTTATTAACCTGTCTCTCCTCTCTGGGGAGGTTCCCATTGCTTGGAAGGCAGCCACGGTTCGTCCTTTATTCAAAGGGGGAGATCAAGCTGATCCTAACTGTTATAGGCCTATTTCTATTTTGTCCTGTTTATCAAAAGTGTTGGAAAAACTGGTCAATAATCAACTGACTGGCTTTCTTGATGTCTAGAGTATTCTCTCTGGTATGCAATCTAGTTTCCGCTCAGGTTATGGATGTGTCACTGCAACCATAAAGGTCCTAAATGATGTCACCATTGCCCTTGACTCAAAGCAATGTTGTGCTGCTATTTTTTATTGACTTGATCAAAGCTTTTGATACTGTAGACCATTACATTATTGTGGGCCGGCTAAGGAGTATTGGTGTCTCTGAGGGGTCTTTGGCCTGGTTTGCTAACTACCTCTCTCAAAAGTGCAGTATATAAAGTCAGAACATCTGCTGTCTCAGCCACTGCCTGTCACCAAGGGTGTACCTCAAGGCTCGATCCTAGGCCCCATGCTCTTCTCAATTTACATCAACAACATAGCTCAGGCAGTAGGAAGCTCTCTCAACCATTTATATGCAGATGATAAAGTTTTATACTCAGCTGGCCCCTCCCTGGATTTTGTGTTAAATGCTCTACAACAAAGCTTTCTTAGTGTCTAGCAAGCTTTCTCTTCCCTAAACCCAGTTCTGAACACCTCGTAAACAAAGGTCATGTGGTTCGGTAAGAAGAATGCCCCTCACTACCTCTGAGAGTTTAGAGCTTGAGGCAGTCACCTCATACAAGTTTATTTATTTATTATATTTACAAGTACTTGGGAGTACGGCTGTCCTTCTATCAGTACATATCAAAGCTGCAGCCTAAAGTTAAATCTAGTTTTGGTTTCCTCTATCGTTATTGCTCCTCTTTCACCCCAGCTACCAAACTAACCCTGATTCAGATGACCATCCTAACGATGATAGATTATGGAGACGTAATTTATAGATTGGCAGGTAAGGGTGCTCTCGAGCGGCTAGATGTTCTCTACCATTCGGCCATCAGATTTGCCACCAATGCTCCTTATAGGACACATCACTGCACTCTATACTCTTCTGTAAACTGGTCATCTCTGTATACCTGTCACAAGACCCACTGGTTTATGCTTATTTATAAAACCCTCTTAGGCCTCACTGCCCCCTATCTGAGATATCTACTGCAGCCCTCATCCTCCACATACAACACCCATTCTACCAGTCACATTCTGTTAGTTAAAGGTTCCCAAAGCACACACATCCCGAAGTCGCTCGTCTTTTCAGTTCGCTGCAGCTAGCGACTGGAACAAGCTGCAACAAACACTCAAACTGGACAGTTTTATCTCAATCTCTTCATTCAAAGACTCAATCATGGACACTCTTACTGATAGTTGTGGCTGCTTTGCATGGTGTATTTTTGTCTCTCCCTTCTTGCCCTTTGTGCTGTTTGTACCCTGTGCTGCTGCCATGTTGTGTTGCTACCATGTTGTTGTCATGTGTTGTGTTGCTACCATGCTGTGTTGTCATGTGTTGCTGCCATGCTATGTTGTTATCTTAGGTCTCTCTTTATGTAGTGTTGTGTTGTCTCTCTTGTCGTGATGTGTGTTTTGTCCTATATTTTAATTAAATMTATTTTTATTTTTAAATCTCAGCCCCGGTCCCTGCAGGAGGCCTTTTGCCTTTTGGTAGGCCGTCATTGTAAATAAGAATCTGTTTTTAACCGACTTGACTCGTTAAATGAAGTTTAAATAAAAATAAAAGTCTGGCCACTGATTGGTGGAGTGCTGCAGAAATGGTTGTCCTTCTGGAAGGTTCTTCCATCTCCATAGTGGAACTCAGTGGAGCTTTGTCAGAGTGACCATTGGGTCTTGGTCACCTCCCTTCTCCCCCGATTGCCCAGCTCTATGAAGAGTCTTCGTGGTTTCAAACTTCTTGCATTTAAGAATGAGGGAGGCCACTGTGTTCTTGGGGGCCTTCAATGCTGCAGACATTTTTTGGTAACCTTCCCCAGAGCTGTGCCTCAACACAATCCTGTCTCGGAGCTCTACGAACAATTCCTTAATCTTCATGGCTTGATTTTTGCTCTGACATGCACTGTCAACTGTGATACCTTATATGGACAGGTGTGTCCATATATGTTCCAATTTACCACAGGTGGACTCCAATCAAGGTATAGAAACATCTCAAGGATGATCAACCGAAACAGGGGCAAAGGACCATGCAAAACGATCTCCATCAATGGCATGACGTGACTTAATGACGGAGGCTCAACCTATGAATAGCACCATTTGTTTTGCATGTGTCTATTTTGCCAAGCTCTCAGACTGTGTGTCTCTCTGCCTTGGAGTTCCAGATGTGGCTGAAGGAGTGTTGGTGGCCACTGGAGGGCAACTTTAATACTGGAGCACAAGTAGGAGCTCATCATAATGAAGTTAATCTATAACAGGTGATACAAGTATCCTATATTAGGTACTACTACAGTGCTAGCTAGTACATGTACATATGGATTTACAGTACTAATCATATTTAATTAATGTACATGGTCCATATTGACCCAAGAAAACAATCCAGACGAAGAATTTGCAAAATGTAAGATCATAAGGAACACTAGTTTTACAGTTGAAGTCGGAAGTTTACATACACTTAGGTTGAAGTCATTAAAACTCATTTTTCAACCACTCCACAAATGTCTTTTAACAAACTATAGTTTTGGCAAGTCGGTCAGGACATCTACTTTGTGCATGACACAAATAATTTTTCCAACAATTGTTTACAGACAGATTATTTCACTTATACTTACACTTACACTTAATTACAATTCTAGTGTGTCAGAAGTTTACATACACTAAGTTCACTGTGCCTTTAAACAGCTTGTAAAATTCCAGAAAATGATGTCATGGCTTTAGAAGCTTCTGATAMGCTAATTGACATAATTTGTGTCAAATGGAGGAGTACCTGGAAATATTGGCTGGATTCACAAGGTGTTTATCTTTCATTTTCTGTACACCACGTATTTTTCATAAATGTTTTATGAGTATTTAGGTATTTCACGTTGCTCTCTGTAATTATTCTGGCTGCTTTGGTGATATTTTTGATGGTAGCTGCAATGTAAAACTATGATTTATACCTCAAATATGCACATTTTCGAACAAAACATAAATGTATTGTATAACATGTTATAAGACTGTCATCTGATGAAGTTGTTTCTTGGTTAGTGACTAATTTTATCTCTATTTTGTCGGTTTTGTGAAAGCTACCTATGCGGTAGAAACATGGTGAAAATATGCGGTTGTGTGTTTGGCTATTGTGGTTAGCTAATAGAAATACATATTGTGTTTTTTCGTGTAAACACACTTCTTGTGAAAAATCGGAAATGATGGCTGGATTCACAAGCTGGTTTATCTTTCTTTGCTGATATGGACTTGTGATTTCATGAAAATTATTATATGATATCCCTGTCCTGTTAGGCTAGGCTTATGCTAGTCAGCTTTTTTTTCTGACCCATTGGGATGTAATAAAAGAATAAAAGCTGAAATAAATCATTCTCTCTACTACTTATTCTTACATTTCACATTCTTAAAATAAAGTGGTGTCCTAACTGACCTAAGACAGGAATTTTTACTGAGTTTAAATGTATTTGGCTAAGGGTAGTAAATTTGCCGACTTCAACTGTATAGTATTCTATCATACTATATTCTACAGATATATATCATTTCCATAGCAACACATGTCCATCTCTATACCTCATCAACACATGCAACATACATATATGTCATATGTACACACTACTTGTTCCAAAAGTTTGGGTCACTTGAAAATGTCCTTTTTTTTGCAAAAAAAGGAAATTTTTTCTCTATTAAAAATAACATCAAATTGACAGAAATACGTTAGACATTGTTCATGTTTGTAAATGACTATTGTAGCTGGAAACGGCTGATTTTCAATGAGAATATCTACATAGGCGTACCAGAGGCCCAATTATCAGCAGCCATCACTCCTGTGTTCCAATTGCACGTTGTGTTTAGCTAATCCAAGTTTATTCCTTTTAAAGGCTAATTTATCATTAGAAAACCTTTTGCGTTATGTTAGCACAGCTGAAAACTGTTGTCCTGATTAAAGAAGCAATAAAACTGTCCTCTTTAGGACTAGTTGAGTATCTGGAGCATCAGCATTTGTGGGTTCAAAATGTCAGAAAACAAAGCACTTTTTCTGAAACTTGTTAGTCTATTCTTGTTCTGAGAAATGAAGGCGAGAAATTGCCAAGAAAACTGAAGATCTCATACAACACTGTGTACTACTCCCTCCACAGAACAGTGCACCACTGGCCAAACCAGAATGGAAAAGGAGTGGGAGACCCCGGTGCACAACTGAGCAAGAGGGACAAGTACATTATAAGTGTCTAGTTTGAGAAACAGAACCGCCTCACAAGTCCTCAACTGGCAGCTTCTTTAAAATACTACTGCAAAACACCAGTCTCAATGTCAACAGTGAAGAGCGACTCCGGGATGCTGGCCTTCTAGGCAGAGTTGCAACGGAAAAAACATAATCTCATACTGACCAATAAAAATAATAGATTAAGAATGGGCAAGAAACACAGACACTGGGAACAAGGAACTCTGCCTAGAAGGCCAGCATCTCGGAGTCGCCTCTTCACTGTAGACATAGTCTGGTGTTTTGCAGGGTACTTATTTAATGAATTGCCAGTATACAGTATATCATGTATTTCTGATCAATTTGATGTTTTAATAATGGCGCAAAAAAATAGATTTTCTTTCAAAAACAAGGACATTTCTAGTGACCCCAAACTTTTGAACGGTAGTGTATATCATATACACATGTACATACTATAGTGGGCAAAAAAGTATTTAGTCAGCCACCAATTGTGCAAGTCTTTTCTCCACACTAAAAGATGATGAGAGGCTGTAATTTTCATCATAAGGTACACTTCAAACCCCATGGACAGACAAAAACTAAGGAAAAAAATCCTGAAATCACATTGTTTAGGATTTTTATGAATTTTGGCAAATTATGGTGGAAAATAAGTATTCTGGTCGCCTACAAACAAGCAAGATTTCTAGCTCTCACAGCACTGTAACTTCTTCTTTAAGAGGGCTCCTCTGTCCTCCACTCGTTACCTTTAAATGGCACCTGTTGAACTTGTTAAGTATAAGACACCTGTCACAACCTCAAACAGTCACGCTCCAAACTCCCACTATGGCCAAGAACAAAGAGCTGTCAAAGGACACCAGAAACAAAATTGTAGACCTGCACCAGGATGGGAAAGACTGGAATCTGCAATAGGTAGCAGCTTGGTTTGAAGAATAACTGTGGGGCCAATTAGGAAATGGAAGACATACAAGACCATGATAATCTCCTCGATCTGGGCTCCACGCAAGATCTCACCCCGTGGGTCAAAATCATCACAAGAACGGTGATAAACCCAGAAACCACACGGGGCCGGACTAGTGAATGACCTGCAGAGAGGCTGGACCAAAGAATAAAGCCTAACCATCAGTAACCTATGCGCAGGGACTCCTCATCTTGCTATGCGAGTGGATAGCATGGTCCCACTGCTTAAGCCAGTACATGTCCAGGCACGTCTGAAGTTTGCTAGAGAGCATTTGGATGATCCAGAAGAAGGTTCAGAGGAGACTGTGTGAATCAGTTCTTCATTGTCGAATTTCTGCAAAGAAACCGRTACTAAAGTACACCAATAAGAAGAAGAGACTTGCTTGGGCCAAGAAACACGAGCAATGTACACTAGACAGGTGGAAATGTATCCTTTTGTCTGGAGTCCAAATTGGAGATTTTTGGTTCCAACCGCCGTTTCTTTTTGAGACGCAGTGTGGGTGAACGGATGGTCTCCGAATGTGTATTTCCCACCGTAAAGCATGGAGGAGAAGGTGTTATAGTGTGGGGGTGTTTTGCTGGTGAGACTGTCTATGATTAATTTTGAATTCAAGGCACACTTAACCAGCATGGCTACCACAGCATTCTGCAGCGATACGCCATCCCATCTGGTTTGGGCTTAGTGGGACTACCATTTGTTTTTCAACAGGACAATGACCCAACACACCTCCAGGCTGTGTAAGGGCTATTTTACCAAGAAGGAGAGTGATTGAGTGTTGCATCAGATGACCTGGCCTCCACAATTCCCCGACCTCAACCAAATTGAGATGGTGTTCTAAAACTTTTGACCGGTAGTGTATATATACAGTACCGGTCAAAAGTTTGGACACACCTACTCATTCCAGGGTTTTTCTTTACTTTCACTGTTTTCTACATTGTAGAATAATAGTGAACACATCAACCTTACGAAATAAAACATATGGAATCAAGTAGTCAGCAAAACAAATCAAAATATAGTTGATATTTGAGATTCTTCAAAGTAGCCACCCTTTGCCTTGATGACAGCTTTGCACAATCTTGGCATTCTCTCAACAAGCTTCATGATGTTGTCACCTGGAATGCACTTCAATTAACAGATGTGCCTTGTTAAAAGTTAAATTTGTGTAATTTCTTTCCTCCTTATTGCGTTTGAGCCAATCAGTTGTGTTGTGACAAGGTAGGGGTGGTATACAGAAGATAGCCCTATTTGGTAAAAGACCAAGTCCATATTATGGGTTGTATATTCTCAGTAATGCTGACTTTTAAAATGTTATGTCTGCTTCGTGCAAGAGGTGGGTATTTGTACAGTAAATTTATGACTGAGTGTGTATGTGTGCGCATGTCTCTGAAGATTAAGCTCAACACATCTCATACACCATACACATGCACACTTTCCCCGAGCCTCATAAATAAGTAAGCTTGTCCTCTGACACTTTGCTCTTCGCAAACCACAATGCATGTGTGTGTGTCTCATGATGCGTCAGATCCCTGGTTCCCAGTGAGCCGGTGTAAACGCTGCCCCAGGGCTGACACACCTCCATCACCCAGCTCTGAATTACTGCCAGGCCTTGAGACAGCACAGCCCTGCACAGCTGTGTTCATTAGGCAGGGCCAGGACAAACACACACACACACTCACACACAAAATCAAACACACACAATGTACACACACACATGCACGCAGAGTTATGATAAGCCAAGGCCTCCATAGTGTCACATCTGACCCTGAGGTTGTGTACAGTAAAATAAGAAGAATCCAATTAGAACTCTGAACTGGGCAGCCTAGAAAGAAGGGACTAAAGAACAGAGCAACAGGATTTCAATCTAACTGTCGTCACATTTTGGGGATTAGAGGGAAGGATATAAAGGTGTAGAAAGTGTATGATATGGGTCTTTCCATGTAATTTCAGCAAGCCATGACTTCCACCTTCTCAGATTGTTCTGACCTTGTTTCTGTAGTTAGAAACAGATAAGATAAGCATTCCTGCCATTGTAATGCATTGGATTCATATACAATTCAATAATTTTATAATACGTAACATCAGATGTCTACCAAACCTTTTTCTAACAATGAGTAAGACATGAGGAATCCAAAGAAGTGGTCAAAAGCCATCCAAGGACCCTACACACCCCACGACAATCCCCTCCCAACAAGTAATAGTATCACTTCTCTATGTTTGACAAGTAGTAAAGAGATGCGGCTCGTATTATTGTTTCTTCATCATATGTAATGTATTCTCAGTGAATTTGGTGATGTTTTCCCCCCTGTTCAGATAAATTAGTCATCTAAGTTGTTGGGTTTGTGTCCATCCTACACCTGATAATAGTCATGGACCAGGTATGACAGCAACCCTGATTTGGTTTTGTTAAGCTGGCCACTGTTTCAAATGCTAACTCACATCCAAATCATCATAAGTAACCTCATGTGTTACACAAAATACTTAGATACATTAGGTATTGGACATGAAGCGTGAAAACGCAGGTACCTGTGACTACATTGAAAACAAAACAAAGAAGGTGCTACTGTCAAACCTGGTCCATAGACCACAAGAAAACCCATGTAATTTTGTAATTTGGGTGACTCACCTCTACAATAGGGGTGTTTAAAAAAAAATTACCTAATAGCAGGAACAGCACCATCTTAGTGTCAGAACTGGTAATATCAGGATGATGTGGAATGAAGCTGCTTACCTGGATGGAAATATGTTGATGATACGAATGTGCTTGAAAAGCAGGAAACTGCAGCAACTCCAATGACAATCCTCCTCAATGAGAAGAAATGCAGCTGATGCATTCACCTTTTATAAAACCCACCCCTGCCGACCCCTATTCATCAACAGTGTCCGCCATTCAGAGACATCAAAGGCTAGAGTGGCTGGGTCTCACTGTCCAGCAAGACCTCGCTTATGACAACCAGAACAATACACAAGACAGAGGAAGCTGTTCCACCAAGCGCTTCTCTGAATTAATTAAAATGTTTAAACTCTTATTTTAACAGGTAAATTACTGAGAACACATTCTCTAGTACACCTACGACCTGGGATAATTACGGGGAGAGGAGGGGGATGAATGAGCCATTTGGAAGCTGGGGATGATTATGGCCATGAAGATAGATAGAAATTAGCCAAGACACCGGGGCTAACACCCACCACTCTTAATATGTGCCATGGGATCTTTAGTGACCACCGTTTAACGTCCATCCGAAAGACGGCACCTACTACAGGCAATGTCAACTCGCCTGGGGCATTGGGATTATATAGACAAGAAAGTTCCTTTTACGGCCCTCCAACACCACTCAGCAGCAGCTGGTTCCATCCAAGGACAGACCAGGACCAACCCTGCTTAGCTTCAGAGGCAAGCCAGCTAAAACCATTCCTCTGAGTTCTGGGTGTTTTAAAATGACCCCACGATGAACACCGGAACCAAATATTGAGTACTCCCAGTTTGCAGACTGGCTCCCCCCCCAACCAGACTGCATATTACTTGACGGGCAACCACAACAGCCACACACTGACACCCATTACATGCACAGACCACTAAAATCAGAATCTCCCATTCATCACTAAACTAATTAATGCACCCAACATATAAGAGGGACCTAAGAAATGCCAATTCTAAAGCTGCCACCCCAAACTTTGTCTTTGTAGTATTGCTGTTTAGGAGTAGTATATATGAATATTTAAAACATTGTATTATAAATGATTTGAGTAGATTTGACTGCGGAAACTAATAAAACCTACACTACTAACCACTGGCATATATGGCCAAGGTCTCAACGCAATATTTGCCATGCTAGTATCTCGAACAACCAATAAACATTGAAGTGGAGACTGGCACAAATGCATATAAATCTGACATGGTTATTCGTATTGTATAGAAACTTGCTATAGGCTACATGTTAAAACACTGTCAGACTGCAATTTATGCAAGCACATTCAGATTGACCACACACGTGGCGCAACAATGGCACATAATCATCTCTCTTGATCTGTTTGATCTAAGTACTAGCCATTGAAAACAGTGGTAAGTTAAAAAAAAAAAATTGTGGGGGAATGTTTGTATCTGGCATATCAGTTCTGTTATACTCACAGACATATAACAGTTTAAGAAACGTCAGAGTAATTTCATCCAAATCTACCAATTATATGCATATCCTAGCTCTGGCCTGAGAAACAGGCAGTTACTTTGGCACGCTTTTTCATCCGGACGTGAACATACTGCCCCCCATATCAAATTCAATCAAATTATTTGTCACATAGCACATGTTAGCAGATGTAAGGTGTACGAAATGCTTGTGCTTCTAGTTCCGACAATGCAATAACAACAGTAACCTAACCTAACAATTAAACACTTATACACACAAGTGTAAAGGGATAAAGATATGTACAAAGAAATGGAGAAGAGTGATGGTACAGAACGGCAATAGGCAATGAATGCAGCTAATTGATGGAAAAAAAAAAATCGAGATACAGTAAG
>NC_036855.1:40784773-40870040 GCF_002910315.2 Salvelinus sp. IW2-2015 | reverse complement strand
TAACAGCTCAGACACAAGAGGTATGTGGCAGGGTCTACAGTCAATCACGGATTACAAAAAGAAAACAGCCCCGTCGCGGACCAGGATGTCTTGCTCCCAGACAGGCTACAAACTTTTTTGCTCGCTTTGAGGACCAATACAGTGCCACTGACACGGCCCGCTACCAAAACCTGCGGGCTCTCCTTCACTGCAGCCGAGGTGAGTAAAACATTTAAACGTGTAACCCTCGCAAGGCTGCAGGCCCAGACGCATTCCAGCCGCGTCCTCAGAGCATGCGCAGACTAGCTGGCTGGTGTGTTTACGGACATATTCAATTAATCCTTATCCCAGTCTGCTGTTCCACATGCTTCAAGAGGGCCACCATTGTTCCTGTTCCCAAGAAAGCTAAGGTAACTGAGCTAAACGACTACCGCCCCGTAGCACTCACTTCCGTCATCATGAAGGCTTTGAGAGACTAGTCAAGGACCATATCACCTCCACCCTACCGGACACCCTAGACCCACTCCAATTTGCTTACACGACCCAATAGGTCCACAGACGACGCAATCGCAACCACACTGCACCACTGCCCTAACCCATCTGGACAAGAGGAATACCTATGTGAGAATGCTGTTCATCGACTACAGCTCAGCATTTAACACCATAGTACCTCCAAACTCGTCATCAAGCTCGAGACCCTGCTCTCGACCCCGCCCTGTGCAACTGGTCCTGACTTCCTGACGGGCCCCCCCAGGTGGTGAGGGTAGGTAACACATCTCCACCCCGCTGATCCTCAACACTGGGCCCCACAAGGGTGCGTTCTGAGCCCCCTCCTGTACTCCCTGTTCACCCACGACACTGCGTGGCCATGCACGCCTCCAACTCAATCATCAAGTTTGCGGATACACTACAGTGGTAGGCTTGATTACCAACAACGACGAGACGGCCTACAGGGAGGAGGTGAGGGCCTCGGAGTGTGGTGTCAGGAAAATAACCTCACACTCAACGTCAACAAAACAAAGGATGATTGTGGACTTCAGGAAACAGCAGAGGGAGCACCCCCTATCCACATCGACGGGTCAGTAGTGGAGAAGGTGGAAAGTTTTAAGTTCCTCGGTGTACACATCACGGACAAACTGAATTGGTCCACCCACACAGACAGCGTTGTGAAAGAGGCGCAGCACGCGCCTCTTCAACCTCAGGAGGCTGAAGAAATTCGGCTTGTCACCAAAAGCACTCACAAACTTCTACAGATGCACAATCGAGAGCATCCTGTCGGGTGTATCACCGCCTGGTACGGCAACTGCTCCGCCCACAACCGTAAGGCTCTCCAGAGGTAGTGAGGTCTGCACAACGCATCACCGGGGGCAAACTACCTGCCCTCAGGACACCTACACCACCCGATGGCACAGGAAGGCCATAAAGATCATCAAGGCAACAACACCCAAGCCACTGCCTGTTCACCCCGCTATCATCCAGAAGGCGAGGTCAGAACAGGTGCATCAAAGCAGGGACCGAGAGACTGAAAAACAACTTCTATCTCAAGGCCATCAGACTGTTAAACAGCCACCACTAACATTTAGCGGCCGCTGCCAACATACTGACTCAACTCCAGCCACTTTAATAATGGGAATTGATGGAATTATGTAAAAATGTACCACTAGCCACTTTAAACAATGCCACTTAATATAATGTTTACATACCCTACATTACTCATCTCATATGTATATTGTATATACTGGACTCTATATAATCTACTGCATCTTGCCATCTTTATGTAATACATGTATCACTAGCCACTTTAAACTATGCCACTTTATGTTTACATACCCTACATTACTCATCTCATATGTATATACTGTACTCTATACCATCTACTGCATCTTGCCTATGCCGTTCTGTACCATCACTCATTCATATATCTTTAGTACATATTTTTCTTATCCTTTACACTTGTGTGTATAAGGTAGTAGTTGTGGAATTGTTAGGTTAGATTACTTGTTGGTTATTACTGCATTGTCGGAACTAGAAGCCACAAGCATTTCGCTACACTCGCATTAACATCTTGCTAACCATGTGTATGTGACAAATAAAATTTGATTTGATTTGATTTGTATAGGGGGCCAGTATGTTCACGTCCGGATGAAAAGCGTGCCAAAGTAAACTGCCTGTTTCTCAGGCCCAGAAGCTAGGATATGCATATAATTGGTAGATTTGGATAGAAATTACTCTGACGTTTCTAAAACTGTAACATTATGTCTGTGAGTATAACAGAACTGATATGCCCAGAGGACAAACATCCCCCCCCACAATTTTTTTTTTAACTTACCACTGTTTTCAATGGCTAGTACTATAATCAAACAGATCAAGAGAGATGATTATGTGCCCATTGTTGCGCCACTGTGTGGTCAATCTGAATGTGCTTGCATAAATTGAGTCCTGACAGTGTTTTAAACATGTAGACCTATAGCAAGTTTCTATACAATACGAATAACCATGTCAGATTATTATGCATTTGTGCCAGGTCACTCCCACTTCAATGTTTATTGGTTGTTCGAGATACTAGACTGGCAAATATTGCGTTGAGAGACCTTTGTCCATATATGACCAGTGGTTAGTAGTAGTAGGTTTATTAGTTCTCGCAGTCAAAATCCTAAACTAGCAAAACCCATTTAATATAATACAATGTTAAAATATTCAATATATACTATCCTAAACAGCAATACTACAAAGACAAAGTTTGGGGTGGCAGCTTTAGAAAATTCATCTTTAGAGTTCTTAGGTAGCATTTCTTAGGTCCCTGGTCTATATGTTGGGTGCATTAATTAGTTAGTGATGAATGGGAGAGTTCTGATTAGTGGTCTGTGCATTTAATGGGGTGCTCAGTGTGTGGCTGTTGTGGGTTGCCGTCAAGTAATATGCAGTCTGGTTGGGGGGGAGCCAGTCTGCAAACTGGGAGTACTCAAATATTTGGTTCCGGTGTTACTGGGGGTCATTTTAAAAACCCCAGGAACTCAGAGGAATGGTTTTAGCTGGCTTGCCTCTGAAGCTAAGCAGGGTTGGTCCTGGTTCTGTCCTTGGATGGAAAACCAGCTGCTGCTGGAAGTGGTGTTGGAGGGCCAGTTAAAAGGAACTCTACCTCTAGTCTAAAAAAATATCCCAATCCCCAGGCAGTAATCGGGGACATTGCCTGTGTAGGGTGCCGTTTTCGGAGGGACGTTAAACGGTGGTCACTAAAGATCCCATGGCACATATCGTAGAGATTGGGTGTTAGCCCCGGTGTCTTGGCTAAATTCCCAATCTGGCCCTCATACCTTCATGGCCACCTAATCATCCCCAGCTTCCAAATGGCTCATTCATCCCCCCTCCTCTCCCCTGTAACTATCCCCCAGGTCGTAGTGTACTAGAGAATGTGTTCTCAGTCAATTTACCTGTTAAAATAGAGTTAAAATAAACATTTAATTAATTACAGAGAAGCGCTTGATGAGGAACAGCTTCCTGCTGGTGCTTGTGGTCATGGTGTCAACCTGGTTGCTCAAGCGCAGGTCTTGCTGGACAGTGAGACCCAGCACTCTAGCCTTTGATGTCTCTGATAGGCGGACACTGTTGATAATAGGGGTGGAACAGGGGGTGGGTTTTATAAAAGGTGACATGCATCACTGCACATTTCTTCTCATTGAGGAGCATGTCATTGGAGTTGCTGCAGTTTCCTGCTTTCAAGCACATTCGTATCATCAACATATTTTCCATCCAGGGTAAGCAGCTTCATGTCCACACTACATCCTGATATTACCAGGTTCTGACCACTAGATGGTGCTGTTCCTGCTATTAGTAATACTTTGTTTTAAAGACCCCCCCCCCCCCCCCATTGTTAGAGGGATAGTTCACCCAAATTACAAAATTACATGGGTTTTCTGGGTCTATGGACCAGGTTTGACAGTAGCACTTCTTTGGTTTTGTTTAAGTCAATGGTACCTATATTAGCATTTTCACCCTTCATGTCCAAATCACCCTAATGTATCTAAAAAAGGTATGTGTAAACTCAATGAGGTTACTTATGGATGATTTGGATGTGAAGTTAGCATTTGAAACAGTGACCAGCTTAACAAAACCAAACATGGGTTGCTGTCATACCTGGTCCATAGACTATTATCAGGCTGTAGGATGGGACACAAACCCAACAACTTAGATGACTAATTTATCTGAACAGGGGGGAAAAACATCACCAAATTCACTGAGAATACATGACATAGGATGAAGAAACAATAATACGAGCCGCATCTCTTTACTACTTGTCAAACATAGAGAAGTGATACTATTACTCGTTGTTGGGAGGGGATTGTCGTGGGGTGTGTAGGGTCCTTGGATGGCTTTTGACCACTTCTTTTGATTCCTCATGTCTTACTCATTGTTAGAAAAAGGTTTGGTAGACATCTGATGTTACGTATTATAAAATTATTGAATTGTATATGAATCCAATGCATCAAATGGCAGGAATGCTTATCTTATCTGTTTCTAAACTACAGAAACAAGGTCAGAACAATCTGGAAGGTGGAAGTCATGGCTTGCTGAAATTACATGGAAAGACCCATATCATACACTTTCTACACCTTTATATCCTTCCCTCTAATCCCCAAAATGTGACATGACAGTTAGATTGAAATCCTGTCGCTCTGTTCTTTAGTCCCTTCTGTCTAGGCTGCCCAGTTCAGATCTAATTGGATTCTTCTTATTTTACTGTACACAACCTCAGGGTCAGATGTGACACTATGGAGGCCTTGGCTTAATCATAACTCTGCGTGCATGTGTGTGTGTACATTGTGTGTGTTTGATTTTTGTGTGTGGGTGTGTGTGTGTGTTTGTCCTGGCCCTGCCTAATGAACACAGCTGTGCAGGGCTGTGCTGTCTCAAGGCCTGGCAGTAATTCAGAGCTGGGTGAGGAGGTGTGTCAGCCCTGGGGCAGCGTTTACACCGGCTCACTGGGAACCAGGGATCTGACGCATCATGAGACACACACACATGCATTGTGGTTCTTCTGTATACCACCCCTACCTTGTCACAACACAACTGATTGGCTCAAACGCAATAAGGAGGAAAGAAATTCCACAAATTTAACTTTTAACAGGCACACTGTTAATTGAAGTGCATTCCAGGTGACAACATCATGAAGCTTGTTGAGAGAATGCCAAGATTGTGCAAAGCTGTCATCAAGGCAAAGGGTGGCTACTTTGAAGAATCTCAAATATCAACTATATTTTTGATTTGTTTTGCTGACTACTTGATTCCATATGTTTTATTTCGTAAGGTTGATGTGTTCACTATTATTCTACAATGTAGAAAACAGTGAAAGTAAAGAAAAACCCTGGAATGAGTAGGTGTGTCCAAACTTTTGACCGGTACTGTATATATACACTACCGGTCAAAAGTTTTAGAACACCATCTCAATTTGGTTGAGGTCGGGGAATTGTGGAGGCCAGGTCATCTGATGCAACACTCAATCACTCTCCTTCTTGGTAAAATAGCCCTTACACAGCCTGGAGGTGTGTTGGGTCATTGTCCTGTTGAAAAACAAATGGTAGTCCCACTAAGCCCAAACCAGATGGGGATGGCGTATCGCTGCAGAATGCTGTGGTAGCCATGCTGGTTAAGTGTGCCTTGAATTCAAAATTAATCATAGACAGTCTCACCAGCAAAACACCCCCACACTATAACACCTTCTCCTCCATGCTTTACGGTGGGAAATACACATTCGGAGACCATCCGTTCACCCACACTGCGTCTCAAAAAGAAACGGCGGTTGGAACCAAAAATCTCCAATTTGGACTCCAGACAAAAGGATACATTCCACCTGTCTAGTGTACATGCTCGTGTTTCTTGGGCCCAAGCAAGTCTCTTCTTCTTATTGGTGTACTTTAGTAACGGTTTCTTTGCAGAAATTCGACAATGAAGAACTGATTCACACAGTCTCCTCTGAACCTTCTTCTGGATCATCCAAATGCTCTCTAGCAAACTTCAGACGTGCCTGGACATGTACTGGCTTAAGCAGGGGGACACATCTTGCACTGCAGGATTTGAGTCCCTGGCGGCATAGTGTGTTACTGATGGTAGGCTTTATTACTTGGTCCCAGCTCTCTGAGGTCATTCACTAGGTCCCCCCGTGTGGTTCTGGGATTTTGATCACCGTTCTTGTGATCATTTTGACCCCACGGGGTGAGATCTTGCGTGGAGCCCCAGATCGAGGAGATTATCAGTGGTCTTGTATGTCTTCCATTTCCTTAATAATTTGCTCCCACAGTTGATTTCTTCAAACCAAGCTGCTTACCTATTGCAGATTCAGTCTTCCCATCCTGGTGCAGGTCTACAATTTTGTTCTGGTGTCCTTTGACAGCTCTTTGGTCTTGGCCATAGTGGAGTTTGGAGCGTGACTGTTTGAGGTTGTGGACAGGTGTCTTTTATACTGATAACAAGTTCAAACAGGTTGCCATTAATAAAGGTAACGAGTGGAGGACAGAGGAGCCTCTTAAAGAAGAATGACATGTCTGTGAGAGCTAGAAATCTTGCTTGTTTGTAGGTGACCAAATACTTATTTCCACCATAATTTGCAATAAATTCATAAAAAATCCTACAATGTGATTTTCAGGATTGTTTTTCTTATTTTGTCTGTCATGGTTGAAGTGTACCTATGATGAAAATTACAGGCCTCTCTCATCTTTTTTAAGTGGGAGAAACTTGCACAATTGGTGGCTGACTAAATACTTTTTGCCCCACTGTATGTATGAATGTGTAATTGAATATACACTACCGTTCAAAAAAGTTTGGGGTCACTTAGAAATGTCCTTGTTTTTGAAAGAAAATCTATTTTTTTGCCCATTATATAACATCAAATTGATCAGAAATACATGATTACTGTTATACTGGCAGCTTCTATAAATATACCCGCAAAACACCAGACTCAATGTCTACAGTGAAGAGGCGACTCCGAGATGCTGGCCTTCTAGGCAGAGTTGCAAACGGAAAAAACAATATCTCATATGACCAATAAAATAATAGATTAAGGATGGGCAAAGAACACAGACACTGGAAAAGGGAACTCTGCCTAGAAGGCCAGGCATCTCGGAGTCGCCTCTCACTGTAGACATTGGAGTCTGGTGTTTTTGCGGGTTACTATTTAATGAAGCTGCCAGTATAACAGTATATCATGTATTTCTGATCAATCTTGATGTTATTATTAATGGGCAAAAAAAATAGATTTCTTTCAAAAACAAGGACATTGGCTAAGTGACCCCAAACTTTTTGAACAGTCAGTGTATATTCATATCAATTCATACATAAACAGTGGGCAAAAAAGTATTTAAGTAGCCACCAATTGTGTGCAATGTTCTCCCACTTAAAAAAGATGAAGAGGCCTGTAATTTTCATCATAGGTACACTTCAACCATGGACAGACAAAATAAGAAAAAACAAATCCGTGAAATCACATTGTAGGATTTTTGTATTGAATTATTGTGCAAATTATGGTGAAAATAAGTATTTGGTCACCTATCAAACAAGCAAGATTCTAGCTCTCACAAGACATGTAACTTCTTTCTTTAAGAGGCCCTCTGTCCTCCACTCGTTCCTTTATAATGTCACCTGTATTGAATTGTTATCAGTATAAAGACACCCTGTCCACAACCTCACACAGTTCACGCCCCAAACTCCACTATGGCCAAGACCAAAAGAGCTGTCAAAGGACACCCAGAAACAATTGTAGACCTGCACCAGGATGGGAAGACTGAATCTGCAATAGGTAAGCAGCTTGTTGAAGAGAAATCACCTGTGGGAGCAATTTATTAGGAAAGGAAGAACAACAAGACCACTGATTAATCTCCCCTCGATCTGGGCTCCACGCGAAATCTCACCCCGTGGTGGTCAAAATGATCAACCAAGAGAACGGTGATCAAAAATCCGAAACCACACGGGGGGACCTAGTGAGATGACCTTGCAGAGAGCTGACAAAGTAATAAAGCCTACATCAGTAACACACAGTGCCGCCAGGGGACTCAAAATCTGCAGTGCAAAGATGTTGTCCCCCTGCTTAAGGCCATACATGTCCAGGCACGTCTGAAGATTTGCTAGAGAGCATTTTGGATGATCCAGAAGAAGGTTCAGAGGAGAGACTGTTGTGAATCAAGTGCTTCATGATCGAATTTCTGCAAAGAAAACCGTTACTAAAGTCTACACCCAATAAGAAGGAAGAGACTTGTGGGCCAAAACCGAGCAATTGTACACTAGACAGGTGGAAATGTATCTCTTTTGTCTGGAGTCCAAATTGGGATTTTTGGTTCCCAACCGCCCGTGTTCTTTTTGAGACGCAGTGTGGTGTGAACGGATGGGTCTCCGAAGTGTATTTCCCACCGTAAAGCATGGAGGAGAAGGTGTTATAGTGTGGGGGGTGTTTTGCTGGTGAGACTATGCTATGATTAATTTTGAATTCAAGCACACACTTAACCAAGCATGGCTACCACCAGCATTCGCAGCGATCGCCATTCCCATCTGTTTGGCTTAGTGACTACCATTTGTTTTCAACAGACAATGACCCAACACACCTCCAGGCTGTGTAAGGGCTATTTTTACCAAGAAAGGAGGTGATGAGTGTTGCATCAGAGACCTGGCCTCACAATTCCCCGACTCGAACCAAATTGAAGTGGTGTTTCTAAAATTTTGGACCGTAGTGTATATATACAAGTACCGGTCAAAGTTTGGACACACCTACTCATTCCAGGGTTTTTCTTTACTTTCACTGTTATCTACATTGTGAGATATAGTGAACACATCAACCTTACGAAATTAAACAACTTTATGGAATCAAGTAGTCAGCAAAAACAAATCAAAATATAGTTGATATTTGAGATTCTATCAAAGTAGGCCACCCTTTGCCCTTGATGACAGCTTGCACAATCTTGAGCATTCTCTCAACAGGCTTCAAGTGATGTTGTCACCTGGGGAATGCACTTTCAATTAACACAGATGTGCCTTAGTTAAAAAGTTTAAATTTTGTGGAATTTCTTCCTCCTTATTGCGTTTGAGCCAATCAGTTGTGTGTGACAAGGTAGGGGTGGTATACAGAAGAACCACAATGCATCGTGTGTGTGTTCTCATGATGGCGTCAGATCCTGTTCCAGTGAGCCGGTGTGTAAAAACGCTTGCCCCACGGTGCTGACACACTCCATCACCCAGCTCTGAATACTGCCAGGGCCTTGAGACAGCCACAGGCCCTGCACAGCTGTGTTTTAGGCAGCGGCCCAGGACAAACACACACACACCACTCACACACAAAAATCAAACCACCACACAATGTACACACCACACATGCACGCAGAGTTATGATAAGCCAAGGCCTCCATAGTGTCACATCTGACCGCTGAGGATGTGTACAGTAAAATAAGAAAGAATCCAATTAGACACTCTGAACTTGGGCCAGCCTAGACAAAAGGGACTAAAAACAGAGCCGACGATTTCAATCTAACTGTCATGGCACATTTGGGGATTAAGGGAAGTTTATAAAGTGTAGAAAGTTGTATGATATGGGCTTTCCATGTTAGTTCAGCAAGCATGGATTCCACCTTGGCTCAGATTGTTCTGGACTTGTTTTCTGTAGTAGGAAAACAGATAAGATAAGCATTCCTGCCATTGCTAATGCATTGGATTCATATACAATTTCAAATTAATTTTATAAATACGTAACAGTCAGATGTCTACCAAACCTTTTCTATTTTTCTAACAATGAGTAAGACATGAGGAATCCAAAGAAGTGGTCAAAAGCCATCCAAGGACCCTACACACCCCACGACAATCCCCTCCCAACAATAGTATATAGTATCACTTCTCTATGTTTGACAAGTAGTAAAGAGATGCGGCTCGTATTATTGTTTCTTCATCATATGTAATGTATTCTCAGTGAATTTGGTGATGTTTTCCCCCCCTGTTCAGATAAATTAGTCATCTAAGTTGTTGGGTTTGTGTCCCATCCTACATCCTGATAATAGTCAATGGACCAGGTATGACAGCAACCCATGATTTGGTTTTGTTAAGCTGGCCACTGTTTCAAATGCTAACTTCACATCCAAATCATCTATAAGTAACCTCATTGAGTTACACAATAACTTTTTTAGATACATTAGGATGATTTGGACATGAAGCGTGAAAATGCTAATATAGGTACCGTTGACTTACATTGGATTTAAACAAAACCAAAGAAGGTGCTACTGTCAAACCTGGTCCATAGACTGCTTACAGGGTAAGAAAACCCATGTAATTTTGTAATTTGGGTGAACTATCCCTCTAACAATGGGGGGGTCTTTAAAAAAAGTATTACCTAATAGCAGGAACAGCACCATCTAGTGGTCAGAACCTGGTAATATCAGGGTGTAACGTGGGACATGAAGCTGCTAACCCTGGATGGAAATATGTTGATGATACGAATGTGCTTGAAAGCAGGAAACTGCAGCAACTCCAATGACATGCTCCTCAATGAGAAGAAATGTGCAGTGATGCATGTCACCTTTTATAAAACCCACCCCCTGTTCCACCCCTATTCATCAACAGTGTCCGCCTATCAGAGACATCAAAGGCTAGAGTGCTGGGTCTCACTGTCCAGCAAGACCTGCGCTTGAGCAACCAGGTTGACACCATGACCACAAGCACCAGCAGGAAGCTGTTCCTCATCAAGCGCTTCTCTGTAATTAATTAAATGTTTATTTTAACTCTTATTTTAACAGGTAAATTGACTGAGAACACATTCTCTAGTACACCTACGACCTGGGGYATAGTTACAGGGGAGAGGAGGGGGGATGAATGAGCCATTTGGAAGCTGGGGATGATTAGGTGGCCATGAAGGTATGAGGGCCAGARTGGGAATTTAGCCAAGACACCGGGGCTAACACCCAACTCTTACGATATGTGCCATGGGATCTTTAGTGACCACCGTTTAACGTCCCATCCGAAAGACGGCACCCTACACAGGGCAATGTCCCCGATTACTGCCCTGGGGCATTGGGATATTTTTTTTAGACTAGAGGTAAGAGTTCCTTTTACTGGCCCTCCAACACCACTTCCAGCAGCAGCTGGTTTTCCATCCAAGGACAGACCAGGACCAACCCTGCTTAGCTTCAGAGGCAAGCCAGCTAAAACCATTCCTCTGAGTTCCTGGGTGTTTTTAAAATGACCCCACGATGAACACCGGAACCAAATATTTGAGTACTCCCAGTTTGCAGACTGGCCCCCCCCCCCAACCAGACTGCATATTACTTGACGGGCAACCCACAACAGCCACACACTGAGCACTCCCATTACATGCACAGACCACTAATCAGAATTCTCCCATTCATCACTAAACTAATTAATGCACCCAACATATAGACCAGGGYCCTAAGAAATGCCTACCTAAGAACTCTAAAGATGAATTTTCTAAAGCTGCCACCCCAAACTTTGTCTTTGTAGTATTGCTGTTTAGGATAGTATATATTGAATATTTTAACATTGTATTATATTAAATGGGTTTTGCTAGTTTAGGATTTTGACTGCGAGAAACTAATAAAACCTACTACTACTAACCACTGGTCATATATGGACCAAGGTCTCTCAACGCAATATTTGCCAGTCTAGTATCTCGAACAACCAATAAACATTGAAGTGGGAGTGACCTGGCACAAATGCATATAAATCTGACATGGTTATTCGTATTGTATAGAAACTTGCTATAGGRCTACATGTTTAAAACACTGTCAGGACTCAATTTATGCAAGCACATTCAGATTGACCACACAGTGGCGCAACAATGGGCACATAATCATCTCTCTTGATCTGTTTGATCTATAGTACTAGCCATTGAAAACAGTGGTAAGTTAAAAAAAAAAATTGMGGGGGGGGGATTGTTTGTCCTCTGGGCATATCAGTTCTGTTATACTCACAGACATAATGTTAACAGTTTTAGAAACGTCAGAGTAATTTCTATCCAAATCTACCAATTATATGCATATCCTAGCTTCTGGGCCTGAGAAACAGGCAGTTTACTTTGGGCACGCTTTTCATCCGGACGTGAACATACTGCCCCCTATACAAATCAAATCAAATCCAAATGTTATTTGTCACATACACATGGTTAGCAGATGTTAATGCGAGTGTAGCGAAATGCTTGTGCTTCTAGTTCCGACAATGCAGTAATAACCAACAAGTAATCTAACCTAACAATTCCACAACTACTACCTTATACACACAAGTGTAAAGGATAAAGAATATGTACATAAAGATATATGAATGAGTGATGGTACAGAACGGCATAGGCAAGATGCAGTAGATGGTATAGAGTACAGTATATACATATGAGATGAGTAATGTAGGGTATGTAAACATAAAGTGGCATAGTTTAAAGTGGCTAGTGATACATGTATTACATAAAGATGGCAAGATGCAGTGATTATATAGAGTACAGTATATACATATACATATGAGATGAGTAATGTAGGGTATGTAAACATTATATTAAGTGGCATTGTTTAAAGTGGCTAGTGGTACATTTTTTACATAATTCCATCAATTCCCATTATTAAAGTGGCTGGAGTTGAGTCAGTATGTTGGCACGGGCGCTAAATGTTATGGTGGCTGTTTAACAGTCTGATGGCCTTGAGATAGAAGTTGTTTTTCAGTCTCTCGGTCCCTGCTTTGATGCACCTGTTCTGACCTCGCCTTCTGGATGATAGCGGGGTGAACAGGCAGTGGCTTGGGGGGTTGTTGTCCTGATGATCTTTATGGCCTTCCTGTGACATCGGGTGGTGGTGGGTCCTGGAGGGCAGGTAGTTTGCCCCGGTGATGCGTTGTGCAGACCTCACTACCTCTGGAGAGCCTTACGGTTGTGGGCGGAGCAGTTGCCGTACCAGGCGTGGATACAGCCCGACAGGATGCTCTCGATTGTGCATCTGTAGAAGTTTGTGAGTGCTTTTGGTGACAAGCCGAATTTCTTCAGCCTCCTGAGGTTGAAGAGGCGCTGCTGCGCCTTCTTCACAACGCTGTCTGTGTGGGTGGACCAATTCAGTTTGTCCGTGATGTGTACACCGAGGAACTTAAAACTTTCCACCTTCTCCACTACTGACCCGTCGATGTGGATAGGGGGTGCTCCCTCTGCTGTTTCCTGAATCCACAATCATCTCCTTTGTTTTGTTGACGTTGAGTGTGAGGTTATTTTCCTGACACCACACTCCGAGGGCCCTCACCTCCTCCCTGTAGGCCGTCTCGTCGTTGTTGGTAATCAAGCCACCACTGTAGTGTCATCCGCAAACTTGATGATTGAGTTGGAGGCGTGCATGGCCACGCAGTCGGGGTGAACAGGGAGTACAGGAGAGGGCTCAGAACGCACCCTTGTGGGGCCCCAGTGTTGAGGATCAGCGGGTGGAGATGTTGTTACCTACCCTCACCACCTGGGGCGCCCGTCAGGAAGTCCAGGACCCAGTTGCACAGGGCGGGGTCGAGAGCCAGGGTCTCGAGCTTGATGACGAGTTTGGAGGGTACTATGGTGTTAAATGCTGAGCTGTAGTCGATGAACAGCATTCTACATAGGTATTCCTCTTGTCCAGATGGGTTAGGGCAGTGTGCAGTGTGTGGTTGCGATTGCGTCGTCTGTGGACCTATTGGTCGGTAAGCAAATTGGAGTGGTCTAGGGTGTCCGGTAGGGTGGAGGTGATATGGTCCTTGACTAGTCTCTCAAAGCACTTCATGATGACGGAAGTGAGTGCTACGGGCGGTAGTCGTTTAGCTCAGTTACCTTAGCTTTCTTGGAACAGAACAATGGTGGCCCTCTTGAAGCATGTGGAACAGCAGACTGATAAGGATTAATTGAATATGTCCGTAAACACACCAGCCAGCTAGTCTGCGCATGCTCTGAGGACGCGGCTGGGAATGCCGTCTGGGCCTGCAGCCTTGCGAGGGTTAACACGTTTAAATGTTTTACTCACCTCGGTGCAGTGAAGGAGAGCCCGCAGGTTTTGGTAGCGGGCCGTGTCAGTGGCACTGTATTGTCCTCAAAGCGAGCAAAAAAGTTATGTAGCCTGTCTGGGAGCAAGACATCCTGGTCCGCGACGGGGCTGGTTTTCTTTTTGTAATCCGTGATTGACTGTAGACCCTGCCACATACCTCTTGTGTCTGAGCTGTTGAATTGCGGCTCTATTTTGTCTCTGTACTGGGACTTAGCTTGTTTGATTGCCTTGCGGAGAGAATAGCTACACTGTTTGTATTCGTCATGTTCCGGTCACCTTGCCCTGGTTAAAAGCAGTGGTTCGCGCTTTCAGTTTCACGCGAATGCTGCCGTCAATCCACGGTTTCTGGTTGGGAATGTTTTAATCGTTGCTGTGGGTACGACATCGTCAATGCACTTTCTAATGAACTCGCTCACCGAATCAGCATATTCGTCAATGTTGTTGTTGGACGCAATGCGGAACATATTCCAATCCGCGTGATCGAAGCAGTCTTGAAGCGTGGAATCAGATTGGTCGGACCAGCGTTGAACAGACCTGAGCGCGGGAGCTTGTTGTTTTAGTCTTGTTTGTAGGCTGGAAGCAACAAAATGGAGTCGTGGTCAGCTTTTCCGAAAGGAGGGCGGGGGAGGTCCTTATATGCGTCGCGGAAGTTAGTATACAATGATCTGGTAAAACAAGGTTTTACCAGCCCTGGTAGCACAATCGATATGCTGATAGAATTTAGGAGTTTTGTTTTCAGATTAGCCTTGTTAAAATCCCCAGCTACGATGAATGCAGCCTCAGGGTGTGTGATTTCCAGTTACAAAGAGTCAGATAAAGTTCGTTCAGGCCATCGATGTGTCTGCTTGGGGGGAATATATACGGCTGTGATTATAATCGAAAGAAATTCCCTTGGTAGATAATGAGGTCGACATTTGATTGTGAGGAGTTCTAGATCAGGTGAACAGAATGACTTGAGTTCCTGTATGTTGTATGATCACACCACGTCTCATTAATCATAAGGCATACACCCCGCCCCTCTTCTTACCAGAAAGATGTATGTTTCTGTCGGCGCGATGCGTGAAGAAACCAGCTGGCTGCACCGACTCCGTTAGCGTCTCTTGAGTTAGCCATGTTTCCGTGAAGCAGAGAACGTTGCAATCTCTGATGTCTCTCTGGAATGTTACCCGTGCTCGGATTTCATCAACCTTATTGTCAAGAGACTGGACATTGGCGAGTAGTATGCTAGGGAGTGGAGCGCATGTGCCCGTCTCCGAAGCCTGACCAGGAGACCGCTACGTTTGCCCCTTTTACGGCGTCGCATAGGGTCGCCGGCTGGGATCAGATCCATTGTATTGGGTGGAAGGCAAAACACTGGATCCGTTTCGGGAAAGTCATATTCCTGGTTGGAACGATGTGAGTTGACGTTAATCTTATATTCAGTAGTTCCTCCCGACTGTATGTAATGAAACCTAAGATTACCTGGGGTACCAATGTAAGGAATAACACATAAAAAAACAAAATACTGCATATTTTCCAAGGAACGCGAAGCGAGGCGGCCATCTCGGTCGGCGCCGGAAGTCAAAACCAATGAAGTTTTAACCTTGCTCTGAACACCTCCAAAACAAATGTCATGTAGTTCGGTAAAGATAATTACCCCCCCCCCCCCCCTCATCTCTACAGACTCAATCATGGACACTCTTCCAGACACCTATGTCTGCTTCACGTGATGTATTGTTGTCTCTACCTTTTTGCCCTTCGTGATGTTGCCTGTGCCTAACAGTGTTTACAATGTTTGTGCTGCTGCCATGTTGTATTCCTACTGTGTTGTGTTGCTACCATGCTGTGTTGTTGTCTTAGGTCTCTCTTTATGTAGTGTGGTGTCTCTTGTCGTGATGTGTGTTTTTATTTTTAATCCCAGCCCCCGTCCCGCAGGAGGCCCTTTGCCTCTTGGTAGGCCATCATTGTAAATAAGAATTTGTTCTTAATTGACTTGCCTAAATAGGGACATCTATGATGGGACACCAGCTCCTAGTCAGTCCATAGAAGGTCCCTAAAGACTGTGACCGTTATGGGGCAGTTAGCCTGTATGTTCATTGACCAACGCATCATTGTGAAGGACATTGACCAAATCAGTAAATATCMCATTGTTTACTGGCAGGCTGTATAAACAGACTGATGAGTCATATGGCCAGATGACTTGGCATGGCTTCATAAACATAGATTGTTTTAATGAGTCAGTAAGTCATGTACAGTATAGTATCATAGCTTTAGCATACCTGTCTTTTTACAGCATGGCATAAACCTAATTGCTGCGAGAACAGCCATTCCATTCTAGTCATATTCTTAGAACAAAGCTATGTACTCCATAATGCAGTATTACTAGCAAACATAGGCCTACTATAACATTACAGACATACAAAATATATCTACTGTACTGGGTATGCAGTGTTTTTCACAAAGCTGCTTTAATTTTCTCCTGTCTCAGCTCAACCCCAGAATCTAAATGCAGAGTGTGATTCTGTGTTCGATGGGAGTGTTAGCCATCCAAGCTAGAATCCATAGATCCTCATTCTGGACACAGTCACCACATAAACGGATCAATATATTAAATCAGACAATCAATCATAGCGATTACAGATTCAGTGGTCTGAAGAGCTGAAGAGACAGAGACTCACCCTCTCTTTTTCTCTCTCGCTCTCCCTCTCCCAGTCTCTCGCGGGTGAGAGAGACAGACAGGTGTTCCCAAGCCAAGCAGAGGAACATAATTGGCTAACCTTGTGCTAAGATGTCCTTCTGTTCTAGTCATGTTTTACATGTTTGTCCACTGTGCTTTTGTGGCACGCCTCCTAACGGTCACGCCTTCTCACTGCTATGAAGACGACACATAGCTGTACGTTTCGATGAAACATGGTAAAGCCCTATAAGGAAGTGGAACGCAGAAAATGWTTTACTTTTAAACTCGGACAAAACAAAGATGCTAGGTCGATTTCCCAAAAATCGAAGAAATCTGCTGTCGGATCTGACATTGGATCTCGATGGTTGTACAGTCGTCTCAAATAAAACTTTGAAGGACCTTGGCGCTACTCTGGACCCTGATCTCTCTTTTGACAAACATATCAAGAATATTTCAAGAGCAGCCTTATTCCATCTTCGTAACATTGCAAAAATCCMAAACTTTTTATAAAAACAATGATGCAGAAAAGCTAATCCATGCTTTTGTCATTTCAAGATTAGACAACTGCAATGCTGTACTCTCCGGCTGCCCGGATAAGGCACTAAATAAACGTGACTAAATACGGCTGCTAGAATCTTAACTAGAATCCCCCAAAATMATCATATTACTCCAATGCTAGCCCCTCTACACTGGCTTCCTGTTAAGGCTAGGGCTGATTTTAAGGTTTTACTGCTAACTTACAAAGCATTACATGGACTTGCTCCTACTTATCTCGCCCATTTGGTCCTGCCGTACATACCTATAAGTACGCTACGGTCACAAGACGCAGGCCTCCTGGAGGCAGGGCTTTCTGCTATAGAGCTKAATTTTTATGGAATGGTCTGCTGATCCATGTGAGAGACYCAGACTCTGTCTCAACCTTAAAGTKTTTTCTGAAGAGTCATTTCTTCAGTAGGTCTTATGAGTGAGMGTAGTCTGGCCCAGTGGTGTGAAGGGCAACGGCAAGGCACTGGAGTGACGAACCACCCTTGCCTCTGACCCTACTTTGGGGGCTCATGCTCTCCCATGCAGTCCATGGGTGGGTTGCATCATGTTCGGCCAGGCTTTTTTTGCTATACTCTACATAAGTTGGTTGAGTCACTGACATGATCTTCCTTCCTGTCCTCGGGCGGTGGGGGAGATCTTCGTTGGCTATACTCAGCCTTGTCTCAGYGWYGTAAGTCAGTGGTCTGTTGATATCCCTTTGGTGGTGTCAAGGCTGTGCTTTGGCAAAGTGGTGGGGTTATATCCTGTCTGGTTGGCCCTGTCCGGAGGTAACTTTGGACAGGGCTACAGTGTCCCCCGCCCCTCTGTCTCAGTCACCAGCATTTATGCTGCAATGTGCCGGGGATAGGGTCAGTCTGTATGGTGTAATTCTTTTGTCTTATTAGGTGTCCTGTGTGATCTTAGGTATGCTCCCTTTAATTCTCCCACCTCTCCCCTCCCGGAGGACCTGAGCCCTAGGACCATGCCTCAGGACTACCTGGCCTGACGACTCCTGGCTTTCCCAGTTTCCAGTCCACCTGGTCGTGCTGCTGATCCAGTTTCTGCTGTTCTGCCTGCGGCTATGGAATCCTAACCTGTTCACCGGACGRGCTACCTTGTCGTGCTGCTGATTCCGTTTCTGCTGTTCTGTCTGAMGCTATGGAATCCTAACCTGTTCACCGGTCGGGCTACCTTGTCGTGCTGCTGATCCAGTAAAAGTAAAAGTGAAATTCACCCAGTAAAATACTACTTGAGTAAAAGTGAAAAAGTATTTGGTTTTAAATATACATCCAGTTGCAGTGGGTCCGTTCATTACATACAGTCGGGAGGAACTACTCAAAAGTAAATGTAATAGCAAAACTATACTTAAGTATCATAATTAAAAGTATAAATCCTTTCAAATTCCTTATATTAAGCAACCCAGACTGCACGGTCTTCTTTTTTTTATAGGGGCACACTTCAACAGTCAGACATAATTTACAAACGATGGACTTGTGTTTAGTGAGTCTGCCAGATAAGTGCGTGAATTAGACAATTTTCCTCCTGCTAAGCATTCAAAATGTAACTAGTACTTTTGGGTGTCAGGGAAAATGTAAGGAATGTAGTGGAGTAAAAGTAAAAGTTGTCAAAAATATAAATAGTAAAGTATTGATACCCCCAAAAAACTACTTAAGTAGTATTTGAAAGTATTTTTACTTAAGTACTTTACACCACTGTACAGTTCCAACTCCATCATCATGTTCACTGATGACACAACAGTAGTAGGCCTGATTACAAACAAAGACGACACCGCCTACTGGAAGGAGGTAGGCACTCTGGCGGCGTGGTGGCCAACAGACTTTCTTGTGGAGTTCATTCAATAGGGGTTTCAGCACATTTATCTAAAGCTATACCTTTAAAATTGGTGTACCTTTAATTTGAATTTTCCTGAATTAAGATGGAGAGAAAGGCTCCGAATATTAGGGATCAATGAAAGAAAGCCATGTAAATATATACATATTTGTCTCCTTTTCAGCACCAATTGGTAGATAAAAAAACACTCTGATTTTATATATTATTTAGGGTTAGGAAAGTATTTATGTATAATAATTTTTAAAAGGTTGAGAACCTTTATGCATGAAATATATTGGTGAATCAAATATACAGTGGTTTGATTCATCCTGAAAGTTGCCATATTCAATTGTTCAATCCATTAAATATTGAAAGGTGAAAAAAGTGTACAATAGAGGTTGAACAGTAGTCCTATAAAATCTACTATAATAATACTCACTAATCATGGAACTGTGATGGCAATTGTCCAGTCATCATGAACTGTGGCCTGGCTCCAGGTTTAAACTGCTACATTAGGTCTATGTTCCTTAATGATTCAAATAGACTACATGTTCCAAATTATGTAATATGTTAGCCTAATATTATCCACTATTGCTAGCGATCCTCAGGAACAACTGAGGCTCCCAAGTGGCGCAGCGGTCTAAGGCACCGCATCTCAGTGCTAGAGGCGTCACTACAGACCCTGGTTTGATTTGGGATTCCAGGCTGTATTACAACCGGCCGTGATTGGGAGTCCCATAGGGCTGCGTAAAATTGGACCAGTGTTGTCCGGGTTTGGCCGTGGTAGGCCGTCATTGTAAATAAGAATTTGTTCTTAACTGACTTTTCTAGTTAAACAAAGGTTAAATTTAAAAAATTGCCTTGATGACAGCTTTGCACACTTTTGCCATTCTCTTAACCAGCTTCATGAGGTAGTCATTGTAGAATGATGGAGGCCACAGAGAGAGGAGAGAGAACATCGAGGGGGGGAGAGGAAGAGAGCAAGGGAGAGAAGATAAAGAGGGAGAGCGAGTTGAAGGGGTAGACACAGAAAGAGAGGTAGGTTTCACATGGCCTATGGATGCCTCTCCTCCCTTCTAGCTTTTTTGCCCTATCACACAGCAGGATCATTAAGTTCACTGTAAACAAGGCCTTGGTCAACAACAACCAGCCACCCTAAACTACCCCCAACACACACACACACTCTCCCTCACAGCCTACATCCCAGGCACACCACTCATCTCTCTCCAGTTAAACTACATGCACTACAAACCACACTGACACCACTCTGCTGCAAAAYCAATCCATAAATAGATAACAATCACTGTTCTGCAAAACAAGCGATATCTATATCAACCCCTGCACCAAGCTATTTTTCATCATTAGTCTCACTGGCAGGCCAAGAGAAGGCTGTGCCAATGCAGTGGGTCTGCTACAGTGTAGGATGGAAGGATAGAAAAAGGGATAGCGGTGTGTTTGCTACACTATRGCGATACTGAGGGAGCGAGGGATGCACTGAGGAAAAGAAGGAGGAGGGGGCTGTATTCCCTAAACACAAATGGCTGGCACAGACACACGAGGGAGGGCCCTGCATAAAAAAAMGTGGCAAAGTGCCTCCCAGCCAACAGAGCAGAGAAGATTATTGATGGCTTTGACTGGGATCAACTTTTCACTGAGGACTGATTTACTGGAGTCATCGTGGGAGCAGCAGGACCTACTGTACAACTGCCACGGGGCTGCTGGTTGACAGAAAACATATGCCTACAGTAGGACATGTTTGTAGGGGGTTGACCAACCTTAGCTTGGCGATACGGTCTTTGTCCTCCCATCGTGGAAACAGAAGTATCATAAAATGTCCTTGTCCAGTTGCATGTCCATTTGAATGTATACGCCGCCATCTTGTCCATTTCAAGTCTTCGCTTATTGATCAAGACAGTTGTCTGTCATCATGACACGRGGCACTTTGGGTTGGACCCAGCTGTCTCAATGAAAGAAGACTTGAAATAGACAAAATGGCGGTGTACACATTGTTTGATTTATTAATGGAGCCAGAAAATTATTTATTTTAATAARGGCTATTAATAATAATAATAGCATTTTCTAAATTCGAACGGACCCACTGCAACTGGATGACTTTCTATGTGACTTCTTTTTCCACAAATCCAGGATGAAGACAGTATCGCCAAGATAAGGTTTGCTGAAAATTCTCTGTGCTACACCAAACAGTACCTAACCTGTAAATCCCAGTATAATAGATACCATTTTTTGGGGGTTAAAACACATTATCTGGTGTTACAATCTGTAACTATTTTTAAGGGTAGGTCTACGTTTATTTAGCCTACCTTGTAGGATGTTTTCCCCCTCTTTTCTATATATCCTACCAGCTAGTGGCGTAGGCAGGAATCCGTTGATGGCCGGGCCAGCAAAAATGTAGGTGGGCCAAAACTTAGGCACTCAAATCATTAAAATGTTTATAAAACCTTACTGTAATCGATTACATACAATAAACCATCTAACATGCGATTTTGCCAATTACAGACTAAATAGTCTTGTAAGCCTACATAAAATCCATGACTAACATTTAACATGTGACTCATAGACCTAGATGTAGGATCTTAATTTGATAAATCAACTTGTAAAACTATTTGAGATTTCTTTTTTTAAAGGCTTRTGATGTTTAATTTCTACTTTGAAATTTCAGACTTAATTTTGCCTTACACATTTTTTTATCAACCCCWACAAAAATMTCCATGAATTTTAATCCACATTTCCTGTTGCTGCAGGATTATTTCCTGCTGTAGAAAACTGTCTCAAATTATGATCCTAAATCTGTTGACATGTCTGGAACTAACAGGTGTCCGCAGACGGCCTACTGTAGTTTTTTTCGTGGCTTGGAATTCGAACCGCGTTAACTGCAGTCCAACTTATATTGCTAGAAGGCCTATTGCGAAACATCTTTCAAAACGTTTCACATTGATGACATTTCAACACCTCTGAACCATGGGCCTTGGTTTCATACCGTCTTGTTTACAGTTCCGTATCCATTCCAGGCGTGGATTTGTTGACCTGTCTGCTGTGATGAAGGCGCGCTTGGCGGTAGTTACACCTGCTTGTCTGTCCAGTTCTGTGGGTTGTTGTATAAAGACTGGGGGTGATATCGGAGTCTTTCAGACACTGAAAGAGGAAACACAAGTGGCATGTTGCAGACAAAAGGTGTTCAACCCAGAGTCACATGGTTCCCATGGAAACCTCCTTCCCTCATTTTCTAGCAGCTATTTATGGGGCTATGATGTCTGTGACATGTTGGTTGTTGCAGCAGGAGGATAAATTAACATAGTAAGGACCATCACCGCCATCAGTAAATCTAGAAAGCACCGTCTGTTAATGCAATTGTACACTGAATTAATAAACACAACATGTAAAGTGTTGTTCCCGTTTCATGACCTAAAATAAAAGATCCCAGTAATTTTCCATAAACACAGAAATCTTATTTCTCTCAAATTGTGCACAAATTTGTTTACATCCCTGTTAGTGAGCATTTCTCCTTTGCCAAGATAATCCATCCACCTGACAGGTGTGGCATAAGAAGCTGATTAAACAACATGATTATTACACAGGTGCACCTTATGCTGGGGACAATAAAATGCCACTCTAAAATGTGCAGTTTTGTCCCACAACACAATGCTACAGATGTCCCAATTTTGAGAGAGCAAGCAATTGGCATGCTGACTGCAGGAATGTCCACCAGAGCTATTGACAGAAAATGTCATGTTCATTTCTGTACTATAAGCCACCTCAAACGTCATTTTAGAGAATTTGGCAGTCCGTCCAACCGGCCACACAACCGCAGACCACGTGTAACCACTGCGTCCAGGACCTCCACATCCGGCTTCTTCATCTGACCAGATGAAGAGACGACCAGATGGCTGGTCGTCTGACCAGCCATGCAGACAGCTGACGAAACTCTGGGTTTGCACAACCAAAGAATTTCAGCACAAACTGTCAGAAACCGTCTCGGGGAAGCTCATCTGCATGCTTGTCGTCCTCACCAGGGTCTTGACCTGACTGCAGTTCGGGTTCATAACATACTTCAGTGGGCAAATGCTCACCTTCGATGGCTACTGGCATGCTGGAGAAGTGTGCTCTTCATTGATGAATCCTGGTTTCAACTGTGGGAGAGCGGCCCCATGTCGCAACACAATTTCTGGAAGCTGAAAATGTCCCAGCTCTTCCATGGCCTGCATACTCACCAGACATGTCACCCATTGAGCATATTTGGGATGCTCTGAATCGACGTGACTGGTTTTCTGATCCATACCGCTACCCTTTTTTAAGGTATCTGTGACCAAGGTCATCCCAGTCATGTGAAATCCATAGATTAGGGCCTAATGAATTTATCAATTGATTGATTTCCTTGTATGAACTGTAACTCAGTAAAATCATTGAAATTGTTGCATGTTGCTTTTATATTTTTGTTCAGTGTATATAAGAAACATGATTGGTTTGCATGCACACACATCAAATGTTACAAGCTTACCTAAAGATATCGACGGACCCAATCTAATGCTATTTAAAGGTCCAATGCAGCCATTTGTATCTCAATATTAAATCCTTTTTGGTTAACAATTAAGTACCTTACCTGGTAAAATAACGGATAAATAAAAAAATAAAAAAATAAAAGTACCTTACTGTGATTGTTTTCAATCAAAATGCTCCAAAAAAATATTTAAATTGCTTCTTAGCAAAGAGCAATTTCTCAAGCAAGAATTTTGCTTGGACTCTGGGAATGGTCTGTGTGGGAAGGGGAAAACTGAAAACGAGCCGTTATTGGAAGAGGGGTTTGGAACTCTTTCTTATTGGTCTGTTAACTAATTACCGCCAGGTGATGTCACCAAGCAGGCCAAAACTCCATCACACCAAAATTTTACACTAAAATGGCATTATTATTTTCCCAATTTCACAGTATTATTCCAACCTCAGTGTGGGAAAAAAAATTAAACATAGGACAATTACGTTTTTGACTGCACTGGGCATTTAAAGATCAAAATATTTTGTACTTTTTGTCCTTTAATCAGTGAAGGATCATTAAAATCTTATGGCTATAAACTACAGTGCCTTGCAAAAGTATTCATCCCCCTTGGCGTTTTTTGAATTTGAATTTCATGTAATGGACAAAATAATCCAAATTGGTGAAGTGAAATGAAAAAAACTAATTTGTTGAAAAAAGGAAAAAAAAATACGGAAAATTGTTGCGTACATATGTATTCACCCCCTTTGCTATGACGCCACTAAATAAGATTTGGTGCAACCAATTACCTTCAGAAGTCACATCATTAGTTAAATAAAGTCCACCTGTGCGCAATCTAAGTGTCACATAATCTGTCACATGGTCTCAGTATATATACACCTGTCCTGAAAGGCCCCAGAGTCTGCAACATCACCAAGCAAGCGGCACCACCAAACAAGCGGCACCACCAAACAAGCGGCACCATGAAGACCAAAGAGCTCTCCAAACAGGTCAGGGAGAAAGTTGTGGAGAAGTATAGATCAGGGTTGGGTTATAKAAAAAATCAGAAACTTTGAACATCCCACGGAGCACCATTAAATCCATTATTAAAAAAGAATATGGCATCACAACAATCCTGCCAAGAGAGGGCRGCACACCAAAACTCACGGACCAGGCAAGGAGGGCATTAATCAGAGAGGCAACAAAGAGAACAAAGATAATCCTGAAGGAGCTGCAAAGCTCCACAGCGGAGATTGGAGTATCTGTCCATAGGACCACTTTAAGCCGTACACTCTACAGAGCTGGGCTTTACGGAAGAGTGGCCAGAAAAAAGCCATTGCTTGAAGTAAAAAATAAGCAAACACATTTGGTGTTTGCCAAAAGGCATGTGGGAGACCCCCCAAACATACGGAAGAAGGTARTCTGGTCAGATGAGACTAAAATTGAGCTTTTTGTTATGTCTTGTGCAAACCCAACATCTCTCATCACCCCGAGAACACAGTGAAGCATGGTGGAGGCAGCATCACGCTGTGGGGATGTTTTTCATTGGCAGGGACTGGGAAACTGGTCAGAATTGAAGGAATGATGGATGGTGCTAAATACAGGGAAATTCTTGAGGGAAACCTAATTCAGTCATCCAGAGATTTGAGACTGGGACGGAGGTTCACATTCCAGCAGGACAATGACCCTAAGCATATTGCTAAAGCAACACTCGAGTGGTTTAAGGGGAAACATTTAAACATTAAYGGGAAACATTTAAATGAATCTGTGGTATGACTTAAAGATTGCTGTACACCAGCAGAACCCATCCAACTTGAAGGAGCTGGAGCAGTTTTGCCTTGAATGGGCAGAAATCCCAGTGGCTAGATGTGCCAAACGTATAGAGACATACCCCAAGAGACTTGCAGCTGTAATTGCTGCAGAAGGTGGCTCTACAAAGTATTGACTTTGTGGGGGTGAATTATTATGCATGTTTTTTGTCTTATTTCTTCTTTGTTTCACAATAAATAATATTTTGCATATTCAGAGTGGTAGGCATGTTGTGTAAATCAAATGATACAAACCCCCCAAAAATCTATTTTAATTCCAGGTTGTAAGGCAACAAAATAGTAAAAATGCAAAGGGGGGTGAAGACTTTTGCAAGCCACTGTACCTGACGTACAGGAACTGCAAACATGAGTCATGACCTAGTTTCTGTCTGTGTGTTTATGGGAATTATGGGAAGATCTCTGTCTGTAGTGTAGCTTGTGACTGAAGATCATCCAGAGACACTAATTCGATAGTAGTATAATAACCACAATACAACCATGTGTCTACATCAATGAAATTGACTCAACGTGTGCGCCCCGAATGGCACCATATTCCCAATACAGTGCACRACTTTTGACCAGAACCCTATGGGTCTATGGCTTTCTAGGCAGAGTTGCAAAGAAAAAGCCAAATCTCAGACTGGGCAATAAAAAGAAAAGATCAAGATGGGCAAAAGAACACAGACACTGGACAGAGGCACTCTGCCTAGAAGGCCAGCTTCCCAGAGTCGCCTCTTTACTGTTGACGTTGAGACTGGTGTTTTGCGGGTTCTATTTAAGGAAGCTGCCAGTTCAGGACTTGTGAGGCATCTCTTTCTCAAACTGGACATTCTTTTGTACCTGTCCTATTGCTGGGTTGTGCACCTCCCACTCTTCTTTCTATTCTGGTTAGAGCCAGTTTGCGCTTTTCTGTGAAAGGAGTAGTACACAACGTTGTACGAGATCTTCAGTTTCTTGACAATTTCTCGRATGGAATAGCCTTAATTTCTCAAAACAAGAATAGACTGACGAGTTTCAGAAGAAAGTTCTTTGTTTCTGGCCATTTTGAGCATGTAATCGAACCCACAAATGCTGATGCTCCAGATACTCAACTAGTCTAAAGGCCAGTTTTATTGCTTCTTTAATCAGGACAACAGTTTACAGTTGTGCTAACATAATTGCAAAAGCCTTTTCCAATGATCAATTAGTCTTTTAAAATGTTAAACTTGGATTAGCTAACACAACGTGCTATTGGAACACAGGAGTGATGGTTGCTGATAATGGGCCTATGTACATCTATGTAGATATTCCATAAAAAATCTGCTGTTTCCAGCTACAATAGTCATTTACAACATTAACAATGTCTACACTGTATTTCTGATCAATTTTATGTTATTTTAATGGACAAAAAATGTCATTTTCTTTCAAAAACAAGGACATTTTTAAGTGATCACAAACTTTTGAACAGTAGTGTGCGTGCAAACAAGGATAAATACATTTCAACCCATTCAAACAACAAACACCTATAGAATAGAATTTGACAGTGAATGCAGAATTCAGATTCTGGGGGGAATTTGACTCTCCAAACAATGGAAAATGAAACTGGCAGTAATAATAATATCCTGGCTCAATATAAAACATTGACTCAGCTCCCTACAGATGTATTTCATCTGAACTGTTGTTCTGACAGTATCTGTCCCACTAGAATAATGTTCAGTTCTAAATACATTTCTAACCGCCGACGGACAGTGTGGAGCAGACCCGTTGGCCCATCAGGACTGCATTTTCCCAGCGAATGAGAACAGAGCAGATCACCACCACTGATACAGAATTACAGTATTATAGTCGCACCAGTCAGTGCGATTGAATCTCAATGTTAAATGAAAGTCTCCATACCATCCTATCTAAGCCAATATGACACCAATGAAGATTAAACTTCTCTCGTCATGAGCCGTCCGGCTMTTACCGAGAACCACATTCCAGATTTTTAACATGGTTGTTAGCATTAGGAAAAAATACTATTTCTTGCCCCGACCTAGCTCAATATCTAGGCATTGGATAAGAACGAGACTACAGCGTCCATAAGGTGACCATTAGACTTGCCATCTTTCAGACTGAATTAGTTTGTAGAGGCAACAGTTTTGATTACATTTATAATTGAATTGCTCTCACGTGCCAACAGTGAGAGCTGTGGTCCCGTGTCGCTCAGTTGGTAGAGCATGGCGCTTGCAACGCCAGGGTTGTGGGTTCATTCCCCACGGGGGGACCAGGATGAATATGTATGAACTTTCCAATTTGTAAGTCGCTCTGGATAAGAGCGTCTGCTAAATGACTTAAATGTAAATGTAAACAGAGAACCAACGATGTGCTAACCTTTTGTAGCATTTCTGAAAATGCTAATATATTTTTAGCCGAATCTCAGAGTTCTATAACCGGGACCAGCCACTTGGTACGTTGCACAACAGCAGGAGCTAGCTAGTAGCAGGCTAGCACCAGTAGCAACTAAGTATATTTTGCTATCGAAAGTTTTCATATGGCTGAAGTCACTTGTGGAAACTAAATCAGAGCACAAACAAATAAGCTAGCGAACATCCTTGGATGCTATTATAGCCAGTTAGTTAGCCAACTAACCAGTAGCTACAAGCTAATGAGACTGTAATATAGCTGTATAGATTGCAGACCACAATTCAATGTTGACAATATATCCTAGTCAGCTACAAATCAAATCAAATCAAATGTATTTATATAGCCCTTCTTACATCAGCTGATAGCTCAAAGTGCTGTACAGAAACCCAGCCTAAAARCCCAAACAGCAAGCAATGCAGMTGTAGAAGCACGGTGGCTAGGAAAAACTCCCTAGAAAGGCCAAAACCTAGGATGAAACCTAGAGAGGAACCAGGCTATGAGGGGTGGCCAGTCCTCTTCTGGCTGTGCCAGGTGGAGATTATAACAGAACGTGGCCAAGATGTTCAAATGTTCAAAACCAGCATGGTCAAATAATAATAATCACAGTAGTTGTCGAGGGTGCAACAAGTCAGCACCTCAGGGGTAAATGTCAGTTGACTTTTCATAGCCGATAATTAAGATTATCTCTACCGCTCCTGCTGTCTCTAGAAAGTTGAAAACAGCAGGTCTGGGACATGTAGCACGTCCGGTGAACAGGTCAGGGTTCCATAGCCGCAGGCAGAACAGTTGAAACTGGAGCAGCAGCACGGACAGGTGGACTGYGGACAGCAAGGAGTCATCATGCCAGTTAGTCCTGAGGCTCAGGTCCTCCGAGAGAGAGAAAGAAAGAGAGAAAGAGAGAATTAGAGAGAGCATACTTAAATTCACACAGGACACCGGATAAGACAGGAGAAGTACTCCAGATATAACAGACTGACGCTAGCACCCCAACACATAAACTACTGCAGCATAAATACTGGAGGCTGAGACAGGAGGGGTCAGGAGACACTGTGGCCCCATCCGATGATACCCCCGGACAGGGCCAAACAGGCAGGATATAACCCCACCCACTTTGCCAAAGCACAGCCCCCACACCACTAGAGGGATAWCTTCAACCACCAACTTACCATCCTGAGACAAGACCGAGTATAGCCCACAAAGATCTCCGCCACGGCACAACCCAAGCTACATTCTTCCATGAACCATAGCTAGCTAGCTAAGTAAAGTTCATAGTCAACACAATACTTGGGGAACTTTGGGAAACTGCCACACTACTAAGTTATAGTACAAGCAATGGGCATTGCTCCTCTATCTATTCTGGCATGATACAGTCAAACTGGATAGCTAGCTAGGTGTGAAGCCAAATGCCAGTTTCAGGACAAACAGCTGTTAGTTAGCCAACATTTCCTCAACCAAGACCAGCCTCTCACAACACAAACTGTAGCTGATGTTTCTTTTTCCCTATGTTGAATCCAAAACCAGGCCAATGCACATCAACACACAAGACAGTCACGTTGCTGTTCGAGCATCCAGAACAAATTCCAGCCCTTAACTTATGATGCATTAATTCAGTACCTTCCCTCTTGTCAATACAACTTTCTTCATGTCATTTTAATCAAAATTGGCGTTGAAAATACGTAATTTCCAGACGTTGAAGTTAGGTTCAATTCAGGTTCTGAAAATAAGTATTTTCCAGACMTTGAAATCAGGTTCATTTTCGGTTCTGAATGAATGTTGAAAATACTTCCTGCACTCTGCTGTGCTCTAGTACAGTGGTTCGCTCTCAGCTCGGGGACCCCAGACGTTTCACTATTTGTACATTTTAGTCATTTAGCAGACTTCTAATCCAGAGCAACTTACAGTTTGTGCATTCATCTTAAGATACTGTAGCTAGGTGAGATTCAAGAGCTTGAGAATGAGTTGACAAGTTGAATTAGGTGGGTTAGCGCTGGAATAGATCAATTACATGGAACGGGGACCAGACCAAATCTAAACCAAACATTGACATCTGTTGCACCTTCTTCACCACGCTGTCTGTGTGGGTGGACCATTTCAGTTTGTCCGTGATGTGTACACCAAGGAACTTAAAACTTAAAACCATGCTCTACCAAAGTTTTCCAGCACACAACTTTGACCTACTACAGTTGTACATCAAACAACGTGTATGCAGGTTGCTTAAGATTCAAAACTTTGCAGTGTCTTGCAAATTTAAATAATATATATTCACACACATACACACATACATACATAATCATTAGGATGTATGTATTTTTAGATATAGGCCTTTTGTAAATGTGTATTATTGTAGCTTCACCATCTTCATTGCAAGAATAAATACAAATACACACAACTTTAGACTGCATATTCATTTGACAAAGGTAATGAACTGCCCATTGATCAGCACAGCAATTGATAAAACAGGACCATGTTTGCAAAACATGTGTTTCTGAGCTTAAGTCAATATTGCACAGGTAAGCTAATGGTTACAGAAATCAGGTATGCAGACAAGTTCTATTGACCTTTAGTGCATTCAGAATGTATTCAGACCTTCCCCTTTCCACATTTGTTACGTTACAGCCTCTTTGGGCTAGGGGGCAGTATTTTCACGTCCGGATGAAAAGCGTGCCCAAAGTAAACTGCCTGTTACTCAGGCCCAGAAGCTAGGATATGCATATGCATGGTAGTACTGGATAGAAAACACTCTAAAGTTTCTAAAACTGTTAAAATAATGTCTGAGTATTAACCAAACTGATTTGGCAGGCAGAAACCTAGCACAATCCATCCAGGGAAAATATTTTTGGGTCATTGTGTTTTCCAATTCATTTCTAGGGAAACCTATTTATTAGGGCCCAGATTGCAGTTCCTAGGCTTCCACTCGATGTCAACAGTCTTTAGAAATTGTTCGATGTTTTTCTTTTTAAAAATGAAGAAGTAGTTCTATTCTTTCTAAGTGTAACTCAGGTGGACTCTATCTTTTGGTGCACAGTGAACAGGAGCGCGCTCCTCGTTGTTTTTCTCCGGTATTGTTTATTCCGTCTTAAATGTTATCGATTATTACATTTTAGGGTACCTGAGGTTGGATTAGAACTGTTGTTTGAAATGTTTGGACCAAGTTTACAGGTAACTTATTAGATACTTTGTAGTCATGTCAGACAAGTTGGAACCGGTGTATTTCTGAATCAAACCGCCAAATAAATTGACATTTTGGGGATATAAAGAAGGAATTTATCGAACAAAACAAACCATTCATTGGTGTCACTGAGACATTTGGGATTGCAAAAAAAATGAAGATCTTCAAAAGTAAGTGATTTATTTTATTGCTATTTCTGACTTTCGTTATGCATCTGTTTGGTTGGAAAATGGTTTTCATGTTTTTGTATGCGGGGCGCTGTCCTCAGATAATCGCATGGTGTGCTTTCACCGTAAAGCCTTTTTGAAATCTGACACAGCGGCTGGATTAACAAGAAGTTAAGCTTTATTTTGATGTATATCATTTGTATTTTCATGAAAGTTAAATATTTCTKATAATMTAATTTGAATTTCGCYCTCTGCAATTTCACCGGATGTTGTCAAATCTATCCCGTTAARGGGATTTGTCCCTAAGAACTGATTAAATGTAAAAACATCCTCAGCAATCTACACACTATACCCCATAATGACAGAGCAAAAACTGTTTGTAAATGTATTAGAATTTAATAACAGAAATACCTTATTTTCATAAGTATTCAGACCCTTTGCTATGAGATTCACAGTTGATCTCAGGTGCGTCTTGTTCCATTGATCATCCTTGAGATATTTCCACAACTTGATTGGAGTCCACCTGTGGTAAATTAAATTGATTGGACATGATTTGGAAAGGCACACACACCTGTCTATATAAGGTCCCACAGTTGACAGTGTACAGTACCAGTCAAAAGTTTTACACCTACTCATTAAAAAAATAAATAAAATATTTTTACTATTTTCTACAATGTAGAACAATAGTGAAGARATCAAAACTATGAAATAACACATATGGAATCATGTAGTAACCAAAAAAGTGTTATTTTAGATTTTAAATCTATATTTTAGATTTTAGATTCTTCAAGGTAGCCACCCTTTGCCTTGATGACAGCTTTGCACACTCAGGTACAGGTTGATGTTGTAGATGATTGAGAACTCTCTAGAGAGGAGCTGGTGAAGACCCATACCACCTGTCCAGTCACAGCGCTTGGGTTCACTGGGGGGCAGAGAGAGAGAGATCAGGTTAGGCTTGAGGACGCCTAGCTTCTGTCAAACATCCATTGGCACATAAATGTATGTAATAAAATGTAGATAAATGTATGTAATGTCTCTGTCTGGAGCAGCTTTATAAATAAATTCAATCAAACAATGCAGCACACAGCAGAAATACCTGTTTTTTCCAATTTAGCCCACATTTTAGTGTCCTCATTCCGTTTGAAAATGCTGCTACTATTTTGGCGCCGCAAAGGATCTACACACAGACACACACACCTGGTAGGTGACGATAGCCAGATCTGTTTGTTGGGCGTCTGTTTGTTGATGACGTATGTACCATGGTCTCCACCCACCTTCACTGTCAAGGGGAAAGGAAAGGAAGGGGGATACCTAGTCAGTTGTCCAACTGAATGTATTAAATTGAAATGTGTCTTCCACCACACTCTGGAGGGAGAGAGAGATACAGTTATAATTTGAGGTTAATAGCAATGATTTATTCTTTATACGACTCATTCATAAAGACAAATAATGTCTCTATTTCTCAGATATAACTTCTTAAAAACCCTGATGAAGACTACAAGCCGAAATGTATTGGTTTTAACAAACAAAAAATACATTACAGCTTCTTCATTAAAATGGAGGACCAGGGCAATGTTCAACCCCTTAACCAAAAAGCATCCTCATTCAACAAAGATTTACTAGTGTATCATTGCAATGTTTTTCATCCTTTAAAAAAAACGTATTCTGTCTACCTACGTAGCATTCACATGTTAGTTAATCAGGACAGGATGCAGAGCAGGGCAGATATACAGTACCACTGTGTCCAGTCTGACACACAGCACAGTGGCAGGCTACCAGGTCAACGACTGAATGTTCCATATCCATAAATAATCACAGGATTTCCAGTAACTGCACCCCCCCCATCAAGCACACTGATTTATGTCTAAATTAATTATTAACTTCTCTGCTCTTCCTCTAAAATCTATCCCACTCTTCTTCCTTCCTCTACCTATCACTCACCCTCCTCTCTCACAATCCTTCCTCMCTGATCTCCTCTCTGCTCCCCTCTCTCTTATCCTCCCTTTCCCCCGCTTCCTCAGGCCAGGATTGACCTCTAGGCTGCAGCGCAGCACTATGGACTCATTAATAGGTGCTAATGAATATCCCTTTCACTTGTTAAGGAGATTAAATGGAGTGTGTGTGTGGGGGGGGGGGGGGGGGGGGGTGCTGGGCCTGGGATGACACAGTAGCATTAATCCTATTTCTAAGGGTGTCACACAGGTGGACTGCATACCAGAATGGAGCATGAAGTATTCCAGAATGGGCTGTTGAGGATTCCATAGTGATAGGGCAGGAATACTTTATTGTCATAATATAAGCCCCTGGCCTTCAATGTCATCCTCTTTCAAGGACAAGTTTAAGAGCATTGTGATGACATGATATCCTATTCAAAGATCACAACCATTTCCAGAGTAGGGCCAAGAACAGAATGTGTGGACAGTGTGTACTCATTGAGCATTGAGATGAAATATTCCCTAAGCCTGCTACATTAGCATTATGTGTCCCCATGCTACTAGCTACTGGGTGTCAGTAGTCTATATTTTATCCTAGACGTAGCCAAAATACTGTGTGTGTGTTGTTTATGGTCTCATATGTTTCTCTGGGCAGTTGAAAAGAGGGTCAACTGCCAAGTCAGGGACATCGGCCAATCAGTTAACAGCCCTGAAGACAGGCACTGTCCAGCCAGTGATTTAAAAACATACAAGCTTTATTAATCACCTCCTTACAGACAACACAGAGAGAAAGAGGGAGGCAGAGGGAGAGGGGGAGGGAGAGTAAGAGAGGGACAGAGAGACTGCTCTGGGGAGGGAAGGAAAGAGGGGGGAGAGGGGGGAGAGGGGAGACGTTAAAGTTGAAACACTGATCTAGATCTCCCTGGAGCATTTATCCCAGAGGAAATCTAACAGTGCCAACAAACACACCCACAGGTCGACGTATGCATACGTGCGCACACGCACAGCTGTCAGTGTGTGACATTAATCTAGCCAGTGGAGGTGATGGTGGAGGAGATAAGGTGTGAGTGTAAACGGTCTAGGGTGTGAGCAGTTACACACACACACACACACACACACACACACACACACACACACACACACACACAAACACACACACACACACACACACACACACACACACACACACACACACACACACACACACACACACACACACACACACAGTTTAACCATAATCCAGATAGACAACTCTAGCACTGAAGGATGGGAGGGGATTACTAAACAACACTGCTTCCAGACTATCCATCGCACAAAATATAGGTACCGATAAGTGGTCGACTAGTGTGTCAATTCGTTCTTAGGCAAATGGAAGARGGTCCTACCCTCCTAGATAGCCTCCTTTTGGCGAGGAGGCACAAGTGTATCCTACCACGAAAGAGTTTTGATATCTGCCACACACCCTTTGAATCAGCTTTTGTATTGTAGGGGGAGAAAACCATGCACACATTTAAAAARAARAGGCTACTTATKGTTTTATCTATAAAATGTCTTCCACAACTAACTGAATTTGTTTTATCACTTTACACGTTTATTTTGTGAGCCACCCCTGTAAACGTKATTTGCCTGATGACGCGTGAGTGGAGCAGGACCATCTCATTTCAAACAAGAACATTTCTGTCCACGTTCCTTCTGCTCGCAGTCTCTCCTTGATTACCTTTCACCTTTTTTAAAGGGAGACGAGAGAACGGAGGACAGCGGATGCAGGAGCAAATCCAATTGAGAAAAGGCCACAGAAACTTCATTGGAAGGATGTTCGAAATGCTTTTAACATTTGTATCAAAAAACATTTTTGCAAAGATTATTATGAAGTTGCCTATTTAGACATTTCTTAGACATACACATGCCTCCTGTATGACCCTATCTGTGAACTAGGGTTCAATATTTTCAGGAGAATCTACCAATTTACCTTCCCGAGAAAACCTTCCRGAGAAAATTGCAAGAAATTACCGGGCTTCCCGGTATTCCTGTTGAAACATGATGAGCTATTTAAAAGCATATAATACCAGCGGAAAAACATCTGACAAAACCACTGTAAATTGACAAATATACAGTGCATTCAGAAAGTATTGAGATCCCTTTACTTTTCCCATCAATCTACACACAATAKCCTTTAATGACAAAGCAAAAACAGTTCATATAAAAAAAATATATACAGTTGAAGTCAGCAGTTTACATACAGCTAAGTCAAATACATTTAAACTCAGTTCTTCACAATTCCTGACATTTAATCCAAGAAAAAATTATCTGTCTTAGGTCAGTTAGGATCACCACTTCATTTTAAGAATGTGAAATGTCAGAATAATAGTAGAGAGAATTATTTATTTCAGCTTTAATTTCTTTCATCACATTCCCAGTGGGTCAGAAGTTTACATACACTCAATTAGTATTTGGTAGCATTGCCTTTAAATTGTTTAACTTGGGTCAAACGTTACGGGTAGCCTTCCACAAGCTTCCCACAATAAGTTTGGTGAACTTTGGAAGTATGCTTGGGGTCATTGTCCATTTGGAAGACGAGTATTTATTCAGGACTTTGTGGCTGTGTACGCCGAGTCTGACATCCCCTTAGGAAAYCTAAGAAAGCTACGCCCATTTCTAGTGAAGCATTGCAAACAGGGAGGAGCGTTGCCTGAAAATGAGAGCAGCCTCCGTCAAACGTACCTGCCCGGTGTGTTCGACCAACATATGACTGCCGTTCTACAGAAGATCCATGGGAAGAAGTTTGCAGTGGTTGTTGACAAGACAACAGATCCAAGGGATTGCAGCGTTCTAAACATCGTCATTGGTGAGTTAACAGCCTATTAATATACCGTTGCAATGGCCTTCATTTACATTCTGCAATGTGAATTGTACGTATGCAAATTGTGATATTCCAAACGACGAGCTATCATGTTGAAATATAGCTGTAACGGCAGTCTAAGTCGTTCTCCTCCTCGGACGAGGAGAGGCGAGAAGGATCGGAGGACCAATGTGCAGCATGGTAAGTTTCCATGATTTAATGAACATGAAAACAAGACACTATACTACACACCATTCGTAAGGCTGGTGCCATGTACACCGGCCCGAGGAGACGTACTGGAGGCCAGATATGTTGAGCCGGCTTCATGGCACTTGGCTCAATGCTCAATCTAGCCCGGCCAGTGCGGGGAGGTGGAATAACCCGCACCGGGCTATGCACACGTACAGGAGACACCGTGCGCTCTTCCGCATAACACGGTGTCTGCCCGTACTCCCGCTCTCCACGGTAAGCATGGGAAGTGGGCGCAGGTTTCCTACCTGCCTTCGCCACACTACCCCTTAGCCCCCCCCCCAAGAAATTTTTGGGATTTCTTCTCGGGTTTCCGTGCTAGCCGCGTACCTTCATAACGCCGGTTCCTCTCTCCGGTTGCCTCTGCTCTCCTAGCTGCCTCCACCTGTTCCCATGGGAGATGATCCCTTCCAGCCAGGATCTCCTCCCATGTGTAGCAACCTTTGCCGTCCAAAATGTCTTCCCATGTCCATTCCTCCTTTCTCTGCTCCTGCTGCCGCTGCTGTCGCTGCTGTCGCTGCCCGTAGCCACGCTGCTTGGTCCGAGTTAGGTGGGTGGTTCTGTAACGGCAGTCTAAGTCTTCCTCCTCCTCGGACGAGGAGAGGCGAGAAGGATCGGAGGACCAATGTGCAGCGTGGTAAGTTTCCATGATTTAATGAACATGAAAACAAGACACTATACAAAATAACAAACAAACTAACCGTCACAGTCCCGTGTGGCACAAACACTGACACAGAAAACAACCACCCACAATCCCCAACACAAAACAAGCCACCTATATATGATTCTCAATCAGGGACAACGATTGACAGCTGCCTCTGATTGAGAACCATATTAGGCTGAACACAGAAACAGACACACAACATAGAATTCCCACCCAGCTCACGTCCTGACCAACACTAAACAAGCAAAASACATAAGAACTATGGTCAGGACGTGACAATAGCGATGCATAATGTCAGCAGCTGTCTGCCTCTCCATCTAGCTAACTATCGCTGTATCTATATTGTGTTTACACTTGACATTTAAATAACACTTTTATTTTGTCACAATATTATTTTAGGTTAAAACGTAATTCAAGTGTTTCCTTATCTTTCATTGCAGGTGTTGAAAACCAGTACTTTCTGGTAGATGTCATTTTCATGGACAGATGCAACTACTCAACATTTTCCCAAGTAATACTAGCCTCCCTCCACAGCAACCATCTGAACCTGAATGATGCCTGGGCAGTGGTCACAGATAATGCCTCCTACTGCCTGAAGGCATACAAGGAGGTTCTGAAAGGAGTGATGCCCAACAGTGTCCATGTAACCTGTCTCTGCCATGTCATCAATCTGGTGGGTGAGYCTTCTCTGAAGTTGCATCACTTGTGACATGGATGAGATGAGATAAGATGGGTGAGCTTCCTCATTATGAAGGCGTTTGTGCAGGCCAAGGCTCCTCCTGAAGCAGTGAGCTCCAGATGGAATAGCTGGTTTGAGGCAGTGAAGTACCATGCAGTGCATGTTCATCTGTACAGAGGGTTTTTGTTTTTGTGCAGAAAAGTCATCATCCGAGGCCGTCACAAACATCCTCAGCCAGCTGGAAACAGAGAAGGTTGCTGCATTGTTGCCTAGATTCTTGCATTACTTTTTTTTCACTAATAATGAAACACTTAGTAGAACTCTGTATTGAGCACTTGCCTTGTTGTGTTGCATCATTACAAATGTAATGTTATCTTATTAAATTGTTGACTTTTTATTCATTCAGATTATTAGACACACTTTCTGATGATAAAATGAGCGTAAATCGTAAAACAGAATTCAGAAAAAAGAAAAAACTYAATTTGGGAAAAAATGTAAAGGATTTCACAGGGCCCTAGTGATGGCTTTGTCCATTCATATACACAGTCATTGCCACCAGCAAAGCCTCTGCTTCCCAAATAAAACAACATCAAAAACAAAGCAGAATCCTAATGGCCATAGCCTTCTCCCTGAGGTGGTCAGTCAGTAGCCCATTTGAAGCTCTCACAACATTTCTCATCTTGGTCACCTCTCTTGAATAATAAATCCCGCCAGGTATGGGTAAAAAAAAGCATGAGGGTCCAGAGTGTATATTTACATTTAACAAAAATATAAAATGCAACATGTAAAGTGTGGTCCCATGTTTCATGAGCGGAAATATAAGATCCTAGAAATGTTCCATATGCACAAAAAGCTTATTTCTCATGCACAAATTATGCACAAATTTATGCACACATTTGTTTACATCCCTATTAGTGAGCATTTCTCCTTTGCCAAGATAATCCATCCAACTGACAGGTGTGGCATATCAAGAAGCTGATTTAACAGCATTACACAGGTGCATCTTGTGCTGGGGTCAATAAAAGGCRACTAAGATGTGCAGTTTTGTCACACAACACAATGCCATAACTGTCATGCTGACTGCAGGCATGTCCACCAGAGCTGTTGCCAGAGAATTTAATGTTAATTTCTTCCCCATTAGCCGCCTCCAATGTTATTTTAAAGAATTTGGCAGTACGTCCAACCGGCTTCACAACCACAGATCACGTGTATGGCGTTGTGTGGCGAGCGGTTTGCTGATGTCGACATTGTGAATAGAGTGCCCCATGGTGGCGATGGGGTTATGGTATTGGCAGGCATAAACTACGGACAACAAACACAATTGCATTTTATTGATGGCAAATTGAATGCACGGAGATACCGTGACGAGATCCTGAGGCCCATAGTCATGCCATTCTTCCGCCGCCATCAAATCAAATGTTATTTGTCACATGTGCCAAATACAGGTTGTAGACCTTACAGTGAAATGCTTACTTACAAGACCTTAACCAACAATGCAGTTTTAAGAAAAGTGTTAAATAAATCATCAAAAAAATAATTAAAGAGCAGCATTAAAATAACAGTAGCGAGGCTATATACAGGGGGTACCAGTACAGAGTCAATGTGCCAGGGCACCGGTTAGTCAAGGTAATTGAGGTAATATGTACATGTAGGTAGAGTTAAAGTGACTATGCATAGATAATAAACAGTATCAGCAACGTAAAAGAGGGGAAGGGGACAATGCAAATGGTCTGGGTAGCCATTTGATTAGCTGTTCTGGATGCTCTGGATCGACATTTACGACAGCGTGTTCCAGTTCCCGCCAATATCCAGCCATTYAAGAGGAGTGGGACAACATTCCACAGGCCAATCAACAACCTGATAAACTCTATGCAAAGGAGATGTGTCGCATTGAATGAGGCAAATGGTGGTCACACTAGACACTGACTGGTTCTGATCCACTTCCCAACCTGTTTTTTAAGGTATGTGTGACCAACAGATACATATATGTATTCCCAGTAATGTGAAATCCATAGATTAGGGCCTAATTTATTTATTTCAATTGACTGATTGCCTTATACGAACTGTAACTCAGTAAAGAAATTGAAATTATTGCACATTTTTGTTCAGTATAGTATTTTAGGATCCCCATGAACTGCTAACACAGCAACTCCCTGGGTTCCACAATATAATATAATGTGTAGGTTTCAGTTGGTCTGGCAGGCAGGCAGCTCCTCCACACACACACACACATACACACACACACACACACACAGGTTTTAGATGGTCTGGTAGCTCCTCTACACGACCCACAGTAAATTCCTAATTGCATCTGCTGAACTAGGCCAGAAATCAATACTGCAATGGGGCTGAAAGGACAACACCACCATCACACACAAAAACATGCGCACACACACTAAAACAGATATTCTTTTCTTAGTCTTCCCGGTTTGTTGCATCTTGGCGGGGAAACAACTGTTGATGTTTTCTAAAACACATTTACAAGAGTGTGCAAAACTGTCATCAAGGCATAGGGGGGCTACTTTCAAGAATCTAAAATACATTTAGATTTGTTTAACACTTTTTTTTGTTACTACATGTGTTATTATTATTCTACAATGTAGAAAATAGTAAAAATAAAGAAAAACGCTTGAATGAGTAGGTGTGTCCAAACTTTTGACTGATACTGTATGTATAGATAATGGACCTGTATGTATGTTTGTATGTATATTATACATACATGCATGCATACATGCATACATACATACATACACATACGTCCATGATCTATTCTACATACTTTATATCTGGTTTTAGTTGTTTTATATATATATATATATATATATATATATTGTATTTAAGTATTTATTTTATTTAACGACTAAAACAAGATATAAAGTATGTAGATTAGATAATGGTTGAAATAAGATTATCTTTGAGAACTCACCCCCCATAAAACTAGACAGCAGGGGAGAATCTAAAATTCAAAAAATGTCATGGCATGGGGCCTCCATTGATTTTGTTATGATTGAGTCACACATGGCATAAACCACAGCAAAAGCTGTAGAATTGCTGAAAAATTGCTTTTAAACTATATATTTTCTCTCAGGTCCATGGCAAAATGTCTTGAATTTAAGGTTGTCCCAAACCAAAAAAAATCTTCGAACTGAAAGTCGTCTGCTTTTTCAATCAAATTTTAAAATATATATTTTTTCATATAGACACACCCTATGTTTGAATAAAATGAACTATATGTAGGCTACTAAGCTTGTCTGATGCTTTTAAGCACTGCGACTAAAAATTAAGATACAAAAGGAGAGCCATTTGAATGTAACGTGTTTTTTAACTTTTAATTTTTGGGGGGCAGAGATGCCTTCTCAAACATGTGAACTTTCATGTGCATTAATAACAAACTTGTATGCCATCTGTAAATACGAATACAATTGTTAAATTACGAGCCTAGTTGGTTAAGCCACAGCAAGTCAGCAACCTTCACGCTACCCATGATTGGCTGAGATAATGAGTGGGCTGGACATGCCGAGAGATGAGTTTGGATTGGTCTGCCATATAGCTCGCTTCTGTCTATTTGAGCTGGTCAGGTTGTGTAGGTAATTCTGTCTAACACATCTTTTTTAAATGTATCGCATAGTAAAACTTAACAAAAGACTTGACTATGTAAGTATCAAATCAAATTGTATTAGTCACATGCGCTGAATACAACAGGTGTAGACCTTACAGTGAAATGCTTGCTTATGAGCCCCTAACCAACAATGCAGTTTAAAAAAAATACAGATAAGATACATACAGGGGGCTACCGGTACAGGGTCAATGTGCAGGGGCACCGTTTAGTTCAGATAATATGTACATGAAGGTAGAGTATTTAAAGTGAGGGGGGGAAATGTAAATTGTCTGGGTAGCCATTTGATTAGGTGTTCAGTGTTCAGGAGTCGTATGGCTTGGGGGTAGAAGCTGTTTGGAAGCCTCTTGGACCAAGACTTGGCACTCCGGTATCGCTTGCCGTGCGGTAGCAGAGAGAAAAGTCTATGACTAGGGTGGCTGGAGTCTTTAACAATTTTTAGGGCCTTCCTCTGACACCGCCTGGTATAGAGGTCTTGGATGGCAGGAAGCTTGATGTACCAGTGATGTACCAGTACATCACTGGGCCGTTCGCGCTACCCTCTGTAGTGCCTTGTGTCCGAGCAGTTTCCATACCAAGCAGTGATGCAAGCAGTCAGGATGCTCTCGATGGTGCAGCTGTAGAACGTTCTGAGGATCTGAGGACCCATGCCAAATCTTTTCAGTCTCCTGAGGCGGAATAGGTTTTGTCGTGCCCTCTTCACAACTGTCTTGATGTGCTTGGACCATGTTAGTTTGTTGGTGATGTGGACACCAAGGAACTTGAAGCTCTCAACCTGCTCCACTGCAGCCCTGTCGAAGAGAATGGGGGCGTGCTCGGTCCTCTTTTTCTTGTAGTCCACAATCATCTCCTTTGTCTTGATCACGTTGAGGGAGAGGTTGTTGTCCTGGCACCACATGGCCAGGTCTCCGACRTCCTACTTATAAGCGGGCTTGTCATTGTCGGTGATGAGGTCTACCACTGTTGTGTCATCGGCAAACTTAATGATGGTGTTGGAGTCATGCCTGGCCGTGCAGTCATGGGTGAACAGGGAGTACTGGAGAGGACTGAGCACGCACCCCTGAGGGGCCCCTGTGTTGAAGATCAGCGTGGCAGATGTGTTGTTACCTACCCTTACCACCTGAGGGCGGTGCGTCAGGAAGTCCAGGATCCAGTTGCAGAGGGAGGGCACTATGGTGTTGAACAATGAGCTGTAGTCAACGAATAGCATTCTCACATAGGTGTTCCTTTTGTCCAGGTGGGAAAGGGCAGTGTGGAGTGGAATAGAGATTGCATCATCTGTGGATCTGTTGGGGCGGTATGCAAATTCGAGTGGGTCTAGGGTTTCTGGGATAATGGTGTTGATGTGAGCCATGATCAGCCTTTCAAAACACTTCATGGCTACAGACGTACAAGGGTCAGTAGTCATTTAGGCAGGTTACCTTCGTGTTCTTGGGCACAGGCACTATGGTGGTTTGCTTAAAACATGTTGGTATTACATACTTGGACAGGGAGAGGTTAAAAATGTCAGTGAAGACACTTGCCAGTTGGTCAGCGCATGCTCGCAGTACATATCCTGGTTATCTGTCTGGCCCGCGGCCTTGTGAATGTTGACCTGTTTACAAGTCTTACCCACATCGGCTGCGGAGAGCATGATCACACAGTCTTCCGGAAGAGCTGATACTCTCATGTATTTTTCAGTGTTATTTGCATCGAAGCGAGCATAGAAGTAGTTTAGCTCGTCTGGTAGGCTTGTGTCACTGGGCAGCTCTCTGCTGTGCTTCCCTTTGTAGTCTCTAATGGTTTGCAAGCCTGGCACATCCGACGAGCTTCAGAGCCGATGTAGTACAATTCGATCTTAGTCCTGTATTGATGCTTGCCTGTTTGATGGTTCATTGGAGGACATAGCAGGATTTCTTATAAGCTTCCAAGGTAGAGTCTCGCTCCTTGAAAGAGGTAGCTCTAGCCTTTAGCTCAGTACGGATGTTGCCTGTAATCCATGGCTTCTGGTTGGGGTATGTACGTACGGGCACTGTCGGGATGACGTCATCAATGCACTCATTGATGAAGCCAATGACTGATGTGGCATACTCCTCAATGCCATCGGAGGAATCCCTGAACATATTCCAGTCTGTGCTAGCAAAACAGTCTTAGTCACTGGTGATTCCTGCTTTAGTTTTTGCTTGTAAGCAGGAATCAGGAGGATAGCATTATGGTCAGATTTGCCAAATGGAGGGCGAGGGAGAGCTTTGTATGAGTCTCTGTGTGTGGAGTAAAGGTGGTCCAGAGTTTTTTTCCTCTCGTTGCACATTCAACATGCTGATAGAAATTTGGTAAAACGGATTTTAAGTTTCCCTGGATTAAAGTCCCCGGCCACTAGGATTGCCGCCTCTCGGTGAGCGTTTTCTTGTTTGCTTATGGCGGAAAACAGCTCATTCAATGCTGTCTTAGTGCCAGCCTCTGACTGTGGTGGTATGTAAACAGCTACGAAAAATACAGATATAAACTCTAGGTAGAAAGTGTGGTCTACAGCTACCTCAGGCGAGAAATAGCTTGAGACTTCCTTAGATATCGTGCACCCGCTGTTATTTACAAAAATACATAGTCCGCCGCCCTTTGTCTTACCAGACGCCGCTGTTCTATCCTGCCGGTACAGCGTATAACCAGACAGCTGTATGTTGATAGTGTCATCGTTCAGCCACGACTCCATGTAGCATAAGATATTATAGTTTTGAATGTCCAGTTGGTAGTTTAATCTTGCATGTAGGTCATCGATTTCATTCTCCAAAGATTGCACGTTTGCTAGCAGAATGGAATAGAACGTCACTACAACAACTGTTTCAGAGCACTCTCGTCTGAGTGTGCGAGAACGCAGAATAACTGCTGAATTTACCAACGCTCAACAACGGTTGAATATGGCTGTGTCAGTAAACGTCGTCAAAAAAACGTAATTCAATTGTTGCCAGGACCACAGTTACAGTCACTAATACTCTGGATAACATGATAACAACCTAACCAGCTCTGCTAGGCTGAGTAAAATGGTTAGAGATTGGGTGGGGTTTCAAGCTCAAGATGATTCTTATGGCATTGCACATGGTCAGTGTGAACCAAAGTGACTTGATGCTAGGCATGCTGTACAAACAAAATGGAAACGACACAGGACGTCTTATTTAATGAAAGGGGTCGCAGTCTGCCGTGAAGCATTCATCCATGTATACGGGTAAGAGTCTAGCTACAGTTTCAGATATTATACGTTTCTAATAATGTGTTTTCATTGCAAGTTAAATCTTACTGTTAGCTAGCTAGCTGATGGTAGATGGCTGGCTCGCTAGCTAACATTACGTTTATGATCTGTGTGTAGTCATGTTCTCAGAATGGCATGTTTCATTGCTAGTTATAGCCTAATGTTAGCTAGCTAACTAGCTAACATTGAACCTATTTGGTTAACTTTAGCTAGCTATGACAATCGGTTTGTATTGCTAGTACTCTATGGATTAGGATTATGGTTCATTTTTTAGCTAGCATGTCTAAACAAAAGACACCACTTCGCCAGATGATTACATTACCCATCAAGTTAGCCAGGTGTGTCTGACGGTGATTACGGCTATCTATTGTATAATAATGCCAAAATATTTGTATCTGGAATTTGTCTTTAAGCATCAGTAGAACAGGCCTGACTCTCCTCCTCCATCAGTTATACAAAGAGAATGGTCTAATGCCTCCCATCAAAAAGAGAGCTGGCCCAAGCAAGCACAGGTCACACCTGAAGCATGAGGACTTGCAGCGAGTTGTGAACTTCATCAACAACTACGCAGAGGATAATGCAATAGTATTACCAGGACGCCACCCAAGACACAAACACTTTGGTGGAAAGCTGCTGCCATCCCATGTGACAAAAGCAGCAGTGTGGCGTCTCTACAAGGAATCAATGACAACACTTGATATGTAAAGCATAAACAACACATTTTAATTATTTAATTGACCTCCAACATGATTGGCACTACTTTTATTGATCTCACATTATTTCTGTATTTTCCAGAGGTACTTGTAGTCGGTCTGTGTGTTATCATTTTAACTTCCAGTTTCCAAGATGATGTTTCTGTATGCTGCTACACTGCACATTTGTAAGTAAGTGAAACTTACCTGATAATGATCCATCAAAAAATTCTATTACGTTACATTTTCTTTTCATGAACTTATCTTAATGTTCTTTTGTTGTTTGCAGGTGCACTATCCTTCTGACCCTATGCAGCCAGGTCCCACCTACGTTTTAACTCCTCGTAAGTGTGGCTTGTTTGGTGTCTGCTGTGAAGGAATACCACAAGTCAACTACTTGATTGATGAAGGCATGTCATCCAGAAAAGGCAGCAGCGCAGTCATCAACTACATGCATAATTTCTTCACCAACTACGGAGTTTGGGAAACACGTGTGGACTTGAATTGTGATAACTGCAGTGGACAAAACAAGAACAATTTTGTGCTCTGGTATTGTGCCTGGCGGACCATGCACAAGCTCCACCACAGTCTGGACCTTCACTTCCTGATCACAGGCCAAACCAAGTTTGCCCCTGACTGGTGCTTAGGCCTCATCAAGCAGCACTTCAGAAATACCAGAGTGAACACTTTTTCTGAGATTGCTGGTGTTGTGAAGGACAGCACAGTGACAGGGGGCAACATACAGCTGGTTGGACTGGAGGATGGTACGGTGCTGGTGGAAAGTTACGGCTGGCAACAACACCCGACTCCGTACTTCAGGCCGCTGCCACAGTTCAAGCAATACCAGCACTTCAGGTGAATATCATTTTCATTGCATTGTATGAGGTGATTCTTCTTATCTAAACTTGGGAGGTGAATTGATGTTGTAATGTCTTCAATTTTTTTTTGTTATTCCCTGTTTTACAGCTTCGATGCTCTGAGCCTGGTGTTGTTGTCGCCAAGGAGCGCTCGGACTCAGCTGCTCAGGTTTCAGCTGCTGCGCGACGCTGACATCCTTCCTCCCATAGATGGTCTGCCTGTATAAGCACCACCTGGACTGGACACAGCTAGACAAATGTATTTTTTTTTGAATATCAGGGACTTTTGCGACGAAGAGGCTATGGACATCACATGCCCTGCACCAAAGTCAAGGGCAGGACAGAAACAGGTTCTCCAAATATAGATTCCCTTGATCATGCGTGGTTCGGACGGACCAGTCATCAGCACTATCTGCAGTGCCTCAATTCAAATGACTCATAACACACACGCCATACGTTGCTGCTACTACTGCTGATCAGTCACTTTACCCCTGATTGTATGCATATAACTACCTCATCTATCACTGACATTTTTATTGATATTGTTCTTGTACATACTGTATATTTTATTTATATTGACACAATCTATTTCTGATATTGCTACTATGCAAGTAACCATTTGGCTGTACCATTTACACTTACTGTAGAGACCCATCCACTTAGCAAGTTGTATCAACTGTTAACTTGGTCCAGCCCAAAACGCATGCTAGCAAACTTGCAACATTGCATACAATATTCTGGGCCCTCAGAGTTTCCGGCACCTGCACCTGTGAGTTCCAGACAGACAGACACAGCTGTAGACTATTTCCGCAAGGGATAAGAAGTAATCAGGTAGGCCTATTTCATGACGTTTCCCCACCGGATCAGAGCATGACATTTTTTTCCTCTTTCATGCTGAGTGGTTATCGAAAGGGAGAAAGCTAGAAAGCTAGAATGATTTTTCAAATAGGCTTTAATAAGGAACTATTGGATGTAAAAACAGACTTAATTTACTTGCTGTTTGAGGCAAAGAAAACATTTCTTTGGTGAGAAGCTCCACAGTGATGGTGAGACAATCAGAACCCCAAATTGATACATTTATGGGCCTACATTTGCATGCAGGCCAGGTAGCATAGGCCTACTTCTATGCATAATCAGGTTTGTGTCCTTACTCAAGTATGACAGGAGGCTCCAAACAAAGACAATTCATAAATTGACAACTCGTAAATGTAATGAAATAAACCAAAACTTTGTTTCTCACAAGGGTAGCCGAGGTTGTGCGCTCCGCAAACAACGTGTCCACTCCTACAATGACAACGGTTAGACTGTAATAATAATAATATTGAATGCATTAACAGAAATGACCATAACCAAACAAACATTGTAGATTACAAATTATGAGAAATAATGAATTGCCAGCAGCATATCACCCTGCATCCCACTGCTGGCTTGCTTCTAAAGCTAAGCAGGGTTGATCCTGGTCAGTCCCTGGATGGGAGACCAGATGCTGCTGGAAGTGGTGCTGTAGGTGGCACCCTTTCCTCTGGTCTAATATGAATATCCTAATTCCCTGGGGCAGTGTTTGGGGACATTGCCCTGTGTAGGGTGCTGTCTTTTGGATTGGATGTTAAACGGTGTCCTGACTCTCTGTGGTCACTAAAGATCCCATGGCACTTATTGTAAGAGTAGGGGTGTTAATCTTTGTGTCCTGGCAAAATTCCCATGCTGGCCTTCATACCGTCATGGGCACCTAATCATCCCCAGCTTACAATTGGCTCATTCATCCCCTCTCCACTGTAACTATTCCCCAGGTTGTTGCTGTAAATGAGAAGGTGTTCTCAGTCAACTTACCTGGTTAAATAAAAATGGTAGGATAAATGTGACACTGGTGTGCCATCCCTGTGGCCTCCGCAATGGTTTAGTCCAGACAGACGTGTGCCATAACAATTTTTTATATAGCTTATTTGTCACAGCTGGATTAAAACTCAATTTACTAAATGGGGTCAGACCTACTAGAATTGCATAAAAGTGGCTTTAAAACAAACAGCAATATTCTGTCGGAGACCACGCCCACCACCTAAGCCCCATTTGATCCAGAAAAAAACAGAGGGGTATACTACAAAGCAAGATCAATGACTTAGCCAGCTAATTTACCTGAATATTCTGAAATAACTATGTATTTTTTAAGAAGATAAACATGAAATGGGAAGGGTCTAATTGACTCAATAACCAAAAACACATATCTAAGTTCAGCTTTGTTAATGAACCAGAAAATCAATCATTATTTCTGGTTGTTTATCAAAGTTAGCTGGCTAACGTGTTGATCCTGCTTTGTATTTTACCCCTCTGGAGTGTCAAGTTACGTCTATTTGTAGAATTCAATGCATTCATAGTCATTTGGAGTTTTCCAATGAGGTTAATGCAGATGGGCAACCCGATGCTTCAGCCTATTCATTTAAAGCCGCTATGCTGCATCAGTTGGGCTCAAGGTTCTAATACTTTTAAAGGGAAAATTATATTTCAGATGGTGTCAACATAATTATTTTTTAATTCATTTTGGAGTAGAATGTCCTCTTAAAAAGTCACCAGAAGTGACCTTCTGACAGTTGTTCCACAAAAAAATATCTCACAGGGGTGCATACATACACACACACACACACACACACACACACACACACAACACACAACAAAACACACACACACACACACACACACACACACACACACACACACACACACACACACACACACACACACACACACACACACACACACACACACAACACACACACACACACACACACACACACACACACACACACACACACACACACACACACACACACACACACACACAAGCAGTAGTGGGCTGGTAAGTCAGTCAGGTCTCTGGGCATCAATAGATCCTCTGGCTGTTCAATACAGCACAGACCCAGGTCAAGAGGTCAGATCATTATTACCATGAAACACTTTTTAGCGTCATGTTAGACCAATTTAATCTCATGGATACACACACACAGAGTGCCATCAGTGTATTGACGTGGTGTTTAGTGCCCTGTGCGTCAGTGATTAGAAGACACTACAATCATTATTTCCTCCTGTGACCTTTGCACTCTGGAAGTAATTGGCCCTGCACATTACAGCAACAGCACAATCCTACAGCTCTAATGACTCAAGGATCCCTAATAGGTACATAGGATACAACTCAACATTCACAAGTAGTCTGCTCTGATGAAGGGTGACAAGAAAGGATTAAAAAATAACAGAAAAGAGGACTATATTTGCAACATCGTTACTTCTCACCAATATAATAAAATGCCAAGAATAGTTTTTACATTTGTGCTCTGGGACACTAGCATAAAGAAAGTGTTTTGATGCAAATAAGGAATGACAAACTTCCAACGGAATGATATGTAATTAAACAGCTACCCCTAGTGGACAGAATAAGGATAGATAAGATAAGAATATCCCAAAAGGAGAGCAATTGGTATGTACAGTATCTCCCTGTACTTATAGAGAAGTCCCTGTACTTCATACTCTGGCCATTTCCATAATTTAGTAGACACTTATCCAGGTTGACTTACAATCAGAATACAATCAGTAGCCTACTTACAGAGAAGACAACGTTTCATGTGTTGGATTCGGGGTCAACTTTAAACATTGAGATATTAAAGACATGATAGATCAGACACATTGTATATAAAGGAGTGAGAAGTTAATGGTTCTCTGTAGTAAGACTTAGTGGCTGTGGAATATGCTGGGTGGACGGGCGGGAGTCACAGGAGTGCGATAGGTGATACGAGAGGACATCTGTGGATTAGGCGAAGGAGGTGTTGAGGTCAGAAGGTCAGGTCAGATCCCCTGATGGGAGAAATAATGGTTTATTATCCTGTTACCCTCTTCCTGTCGAACCATAGGATGTAAGTATTGGAGAGAAGGAGGGGTGTCTAAAGTGGAGTATATATACTTGTGATGATGGGAAAATGTCTGAATTTGTCTAAATTACAGCTGTAACGACCAGTTGGGAAGAATTAAACTTGGTTAAACTTCTCTAGTGTCCGTGAGTTATTTACTCTGAAAAATAAGAACCTAACACTTACAGAGAAGAGAACATCAAACTCAGGCCCTGCTAGTGGTCCATCCATCAGATCCTCAAAGTAGTCAGACAACGCATGCAGAGTCTCATCTGCCAGCTTCTCATAGGCTGCCTCCACTGATCTCACTGGAGAGAAGATAAACACATGGGTTTATGGCCAGAATGAGCGTAAAAAAGCAGAGAGGTCAATTTGATATGAGCTGCGCTTGGACTGGTAACCCTGGTACTGGATTGTTAAGTGTAAGTGCAGGATTTTGTTCCCACCCAGTACCTTCAACTAATCAAGGTGTTGAAAATTAGTTATTTGAATCATCTGTTAGTGCTGGGTAGGAACAAAAGCCTACACACCAGGCCCTGTGGCTTTCCAGGACCTGTTGATTAACATGGCCCAAGGTTCTACACCTTGCTGCTCCCCCTCCACACAACAAAAATGAGAATATCCATATTCAATGTCTCCTGTAATATGCTGGTTCAGCTACCTCTGATGAACATAGGGCAGTCAACGGGACGACAACCGTCTTAGATGTGTAATTTGGCGCGGACTGGGTTCTGAGACAGCGAGAGTTAGCCAGGTGCTGAAAATGAGAACGAAAACAATACGTTATTAAATCGTGTCCGCATGTGCCAGACTGAACCTGCATCTCCTGACATGCATTTTGAAAAATCTTTACTTTCCTGTGGATATGTTGTGTCAAATTTCACATTTCCAAAGGCATTCGGACTAACCATTTTGTTTTCGAACATCTATTTGGCAGCTACGAGTGGCAAGTAACGTTGTTAGTTAGTTAAAACCTTTTCTCAATAGGGGGTGCTGTTTACACTTTGTAGATTTTTCGTTCCCAGATTAAACTGCCTCGTACTCAATTCTTGCTCGTACAATATGCATATTAMTATTACTATTGGATAGAAAACACTCTCTAGTTTCTAAAACCGTTTGAATTATTTCTCTGAGTGAAACAGAACTCATTCTYCAGCWCACTTCCTGTCAAGAAGTGAAATTTCTGAAATTGAGGTCTCTGTTCCAGGGTCGGTTTATAAATTCCCTTATAAGCTATGGGGCTACATGCACTGCATACTAGATGTCAGTAAGCGGTGAGACTTTGAATGGAGCGGATAGCACCATCTGGGGGAGTATAAAACCTCTTGGAACGGAAGTACCGACCTTTTTGACGAGGCGCCTGACGCATGAGGGCCACCGGCATGGCGTCTTCAAAAGCTTTCGGTTTAGCAGTTCTATATCTCCGGCTCCGATTTAATTTGTTTTTTGTCTTAAAAACTTCATAAGGTAGTTAATTTAAACCGACTTATAGCAGTTTATAGCAGTTTATTGCGATTTTCTGGAGTTTCTTTGTCAGGCGTTATCACGAGTTGGGCACCTCTCCGGTACATCGGCGTTAGCAGCTAATTTCTACAGGAGTAGAGGACATCTTTCAACCAAAAGACGATTGTTCTGGACAAAGGACCACTTGCCCAAGATTCTGATGGAAGATCATCCAAAAGTAAGAGCTATTTATGATGTTAATTCGTATATCTGTGGAAAGATGTAAAATTATTAGTCCGCCATTGATTTAGGCATGGTCTCGCTGTAATGCACGCTGAATGTCGAGTAACGTTAATTTTAAAAATCTAACACAGCGGATGCATTAAGAACTAATGTGTCTTTCATTTGCTGTCCAACCTGTATTTTTTAGTCAAGTTTACGATTAGTTATCGATTAGATTAGGTGCCTCTCCAAGATGGCGCCGGCAAGATTGCCTGAAATGTTGCTACTAATCACATTGTATAACCACGATTTGTGCTGCTAAATATGCACATTTTCGAACAAAACCTATATGCATTGTGTAATATGATGTTACAGGACTGTCATCTGATGAAGTATATCAAGGTTAGTCAAAAATTATATATCTTTTGCTGGATTGTTACGATCGCTAACCTTTGCTGCTGGTAAATTGCTTGTGTTTCTGGCTATTGTGGTAAGCTAATATAATGCTATATTGTGTTTTCGCTGTAAAACACTTAACAAATCTGAAATATTGGCTGGATTCACAAGATGTTGGTCTTTCATTTGCTGTATGCTGTGTATTTTTCAGAAATGTTTTATGATGACTATTTAGGTATTTGACGTTGGTCTCTGTAATTATTCTGGCTGCTTCGGCACTATTTCAGATTGCAGCTGCAATGGAGAACTGAGATTTATACCTGAAATATGCAAATCTTTCTAACAAAACATATGCTATACAATAAATATGTTATCAGACTCTCATCTGATGAAGTTGTTTCTTGATTAGTGGCTATTTATATCTTTATTTGGTCGAAACTGTGATAGCTACCTATGCAGGGAAAAAATGGTGGGGAAAAAAAGTTGTGTCTTTTGCTATCGTGGTTAGCTAATAGATTTACATATTGTGTCTTCCCTGTAAAACATTTWAAAAATCAGAAATTATGGCTGGATTCACAAGATGTGTATCTTTCATCTGGTGTCTTGGACTTGTGATTTAATGATATTTAGATGCTAGTATTTACTTGTGACGCTATGCTAGGCTATGCTAGACAGCTTTTTTACTGATGGGGGTGCTCCCGGATCCGGGATTGGGACCAATTAGAAGTTAATAAGGATTAGCCCCTTTAAATAAATAAAAAATCACCTAAAATGACATACCCAAATCTAACTGCCTGTACCTCAGGCCCTGAAGCAAGGATATGCATATGCTTGGTACCATTTGAAAGGAAACACTTTGAAGTTTATGGAAATGTGAAAGGAATGTAGTAGAATATAACACAATAGATCTGGTAAAAGATAATACAAAGAAAAAACCAAACGTTCTTTTGTATTGTTTTTGTACCATCATCTTTGAAATGCAAGAGAAAGGCCATAATGTATTATTCCAGCCCAGGTGCAATTTAGATTTTGACCACTAGATGACATCAGTGTATGTGCAACGTTTTAGACTGATCCAATAAACCAGTGCATTTCTGTAAAAGAAATGCCTAATTTGCTTATTAAAAACTTTTCATGTTCAAAATTGTGCACTCTACTCAAACAATAGCATGGTATTATTTCACTGTCATAGCTACTGTAAATTGGACAGTGCAGTTAGATTAACAAGAATTTAAGCTTTCAGCCAATATCAGATATGTCTATGTGCTGGGAAATTTTCTTGTTACTTACAACCTCATGCCAATCGCATTAGCCTACATTAGCTCAACCGTCCAGTGGAAAGGACACCGATCCCGAAGAAGTTTTAACGTTAGCTACCTTAAGTTACACAACGATGATGTTCTCAAAACTAACGTGGAAAGCCTGACATTAACGTTACCTGATGAGACAGATATTTGGTTCCAGGCACACGTCATCCTCTGCTGTATTCTAAAACTCTGGTCACGTATGAACATGGACGAACCAATACATCGTTTTTTACTTGACAACCTTAGCATGTTTGCCTGTCATTGAGGCCACAGGTAACGTTAGTTAGTTAAACATATGTATTTGCTGCTGAGCTTCTTATTCGGTAGGGTTTAACGGTGATTGGCATCCAAAATGTTGCATTACCACCCCCAACTGGACTATAGTATAAATCTCTTCTTCTTCAAGTTGTATTGGAACCAACTGACAGGTGCATATTCCACCTACTTTACTGGAGTGCGAGGCCGGTCACGACCTATTTATACCACTATATTCTCTTAATTAACTAACCATGAAATTCTAATAAAATGATTCCCTACAAACCTCACTACTCCCATCACCCCTACCTAAAATACCACCCACTCCCCATTCCCATCCAACCCCTCTGACCTTGTCAGACAACGTAACCCTTTCTACATCATACATTTCACAAAATAATAATACATGTTTAACTGTCTCCTCTACCATTACACATTCCAGTACCATGTTTCCCTATCAATTTCAAAGATGAATACAATCCCGTACGTGCTAATCTCATCCTACACAACATATCCTCATCGTTTCTTTTCCCATTGTATGACAATATCTCCTGTAAAGATTTCCTTGTACTATAAAAAATATATGCCCTTACTACTTTCATCCCATTGTCTCTGACAGCAATCTAACCCATTTTTCCACAATATTGTATTTCATGGTTCTTTTTGCTATTGTATCTACTATATCATTTCCATAAACACCTGTATGAGCCGGAATCCAACAGAATTGCATTTTAATTTCTTTGTAACTCCAACAACAGCATCATTATTTCTAACCATAAATCCTCACATTCTGACTTTCCAGATCTTAAACTACACAAAACTGATGCAGAGTCCGAACATATTACTACTCTTCTTGGTTGCACCTTCTCTATCAATTGCAATCCAACAACTATCGCAACCATTTCTGTTGAATATACAGATAAATAATTTGTTATTTTCTTGCATAGATTAACATCAAACTCAGGAATAAATACACCTACCCCTGTCTTCCCATGCCCCTGTCTTCCCTGGGGCGGCAGGTAGCCTAGTGGTTAGCGCGTTACCGTTGCAAGATTGAATCCCTGAGCTGACAAGGTAAAAATCTGTCATTCTGCCCCTGAACAAGGCAGTTAARCCACTGTTCCTAGGCTGTCATTGAAAATAAGAATTTGTTCTTAACTGACTTGACAAGTTAAATAAAGGTTCAAAAAAATATTAATGGGACCCTTCGAACCACCTGTATACACAGCAAGACTGATTACTAATATGTTGATCCACTATTGGTTCCTACATTATCTTCTTCACATCACTGTTTATTATCTTCGATCAGGCTAAGATCACCATGTGGTTTTGTATAAAACCACAGTGGCACATTTCCTATTGCCACAATATCTGATACCCTTTTTACAATCTCTGGGCCAAAACCCCTCTTTTGATATTGTTCATATTCCCATTAGTCTTCCAATACTGTCAGTGTAGGATGATCTACCGTACTACCCTTCAGTCTTGTCCAGTATGCCAGGGTTAGCTTAACTCTTCTAAAGGATAGTGCCATTTCCCCAGTACCTACTMGTAAAGCCTCAACCGGTGTAGTTTTAAATGCACCACCACACATCCTGAGTGCCCTTACTTGTATCCAATCAAGACGCAACAGCGATGTAAAAGCCGCAGAACCATATACAAAGCACCCATAATCTATGGATGATGTCATCAAWGTACAATAAATATTTCCCCTTACAAAAAAAGATTGCCGTTTTGAAACTGCAGTATAAGTGCATTAACTGCAGATGAATGTGATATTTTGGATGCACTCTCAACTGCATTTACACTGCAAAATTTCTGCAGTAATTTTTATTTTGTATTTTTTGGGGGGGACGAAGTATTAGCAGCATCCTGCAGTTATACTGCACTTCATTCCATTAAACTACAGCATTTACTCCGCAGAAGTCGGAACATTTATACTTCTTGCGCTTCATAGAACTGTTGCGAAAAAAGTTGTTAAGGAAGTGAATGTTTATACAGGACCTCCCGCCCTCACCTAGCGTCAACCAATCATGTAAATGCGGAGGAATATAGAGCTATACTGAGCCCTCCACATTGTTACAACATTTGGGAGTTGCCCGGCGATGCTGTACGGAGCTCGATTTTGCCTCTGCAAGCCCCCAGAGGCGCCACAATTGCATCAATTGTATGGAGCTTCTGTACCGCATTGCCAGAGCAAGCATAAATTGGCTTTTATCGACTCATTGATAATAGTGATGTGCAGTTCGCAAACATATTTTTTTCAACAACTCTTTTTTTATTTCATTATTATTATAATAAWTTTTTTATATCCATTTTTCTCCCCAATTTCGTGGTATCCAATTGGTAGTTACAGTCTTGTCCCTTCGCTTCTTCTTGACACAATGCCCGCTTAACCCGGAAGCCAGCTGCACCAATGTGTCAGAGAAAACACCGTACACCTGGCGACGTGTCAGCGTGCATGCGCCCGGCCCGCCACAGGAGTCGGTAGAGTGCGATGGGACAAGGACATCCCGGCCGGACAAACCCTCCCCTAGCCCGGACGATGCTGGGCCAATTGTGCACCGCCCCATGGGTCTCCRGGTTGTGGCCGACTGCGACAAAGCCTGGAAAGCTTSTATTTACTGACTCAAGAGTAATGATTTGTTTTTCTGATTGACTTGTGTGGTGGATGAATCAGAATTAGTTGGGTAACATAAGTAATTAAGATAACATAATATTCTTATGTGATATACTTTTTATTAGAATGTATTTCTAATCAAATCAAATGTATTTATTTAGCCCTTCTTACATCAGCTGATATCTCAAAGTGCTGTATAGAAACCCAGCCTAAAACCCCAAACAGCAAGCAATGCAGGTGTAGAAGCACGGTGGCTAGGAAAAAAAKCCTAGAAAGGCCAAAACCTAGGAAGAGGAACCTAGAGAGGAACCTAGGAACCTAGGTCTATCCTCCTGAAACTGACACCCAGGCTAGCTTTTTAGATAGATTGGAGTTTCCCAATATTTCAGATGAATCTCAGGATATTCTTCACGCTGAGCTGACTGTGGAGGAAATGTCCAATGCAATTGATAGTATGAGGGCGGGGAGGTCATCTGGCCCAGATGGGCTGCCCACTGACATTTACTTCTTAGGGCTAGGCATCCCGCCAGTGGGACACCTGTTGACAACTTCCGGTGAAATTGAAGGGCGAGCAATTCAAAATAAATAATCGTAAAAATTATGGATATTAAACATCTATGTACATACAAGTGTCTTATATCAGTTAAAAACTGTAATTCTTGTTAATCTAACTGCATTGTCCGATTTACAATAGGCTTTACAGCGAAAGTTTGAGGACGGCGCCCCACATCAAAATATTTTTCAACCAGCACAGGCTTCATAAAATCACAAATAGCGATTAAATATTCACTTACTTTTTGAAAATCTTCCTCTGATTTGCAATCCAAAGGGTCCCAGCTACAACATGCATGTTTGTTTTGTTAGGTAAAATCCTTCTTTATATCCCAAAAAGTCTGTTTAGTTGGCGCCATCGATTTGAGTAATCCACTCGTTCAACATGCAGAGAAAGGAATCCAAAAAGCTACCGGTAAACTTTAATAAAACAAGTCAAAATACAATTTGATTTAATCCTCAAGTACCCTAAAATGTAATTKAACTATATTATTTCATACGAAAGAAGTATGTTCAATAGGAAAGTAAAARTAGCAGGTGCGTGTCCTCTTCGTCGCACGGGCACAGACTGATTTCCAACTCTGACTCCCAGTACCAAAACTCAAAATTCTTCCTTATTTGGTAAGAAACAAGCCTGAAACCTTGAACAAGGACTGTTGACATCTAGTGGAAGCCATAGGAATTGCAATCTGGGAGCTAGAATTGCATTTGCCCCATAGCTTTCCATTGTAAGACCATGGACTCTCAAAAAAAAAATCCAGTCGGTTTGTCTTTGGATTTTCTCCTACCATATCAATTGTGTTATAGTCTCATAATTATTTTAAAATTTCTACAACCTTCAAAGTGTTTTCTATCCAATGGTACCAATTATATGCTTATCCTGGCTTCTGGGCCTGAGTATGAGGCAGTTTATTTTGGGCACATCAGTCAGACAGGAAGTGGAGAAAAATAGACCCTAGCCTGAAGAAGAACAAACTGTGCACTCCCCTCCCGGAGATGTATTTGGAATCTTACGAAAATGGTCTCCTGCCCCCTTCTTTGAGAGGAGCTCTGATCACTCTGCTCCTAAAACCTGGAAAGCTGCTTACCAAATGCGATTCCTATCGTGCAATTTCACTTTTGAATTCTGACACTAAGGTTCTTTGTAAAGCAGGTTGGAGAGTTTTCTCCCGGATGTGGTGGGTAAAGACCAAAATTGCTTTATTCAAGGTTGTCAAGGATTTCATAATGTTAGGAGAATGCTAAATGTTCTACATGCAAGAATTGGGTCGTCAGACACTGCGATCCTGTCGTTGGACACAGAGAAGGTCTTCAACATGGTTGAGTAGCTCTACCTTTTTGAAGTGTTAACTCGTTTTGGTTGTGGTGAGGGCTTTTGTAAATGGATAAAGATACTATCTACAAATCCCACTGCAGAGATCCTTACTACTAATATGGTATCTAAACCTTTTAACATCTGCAGGGGTTTTAAGCAGGGCTGCCCTCTTTCTCCTCTCCTGTTTATTCTAGCCATTGAGCCTCTAGCCATAGCTGTTAGGTCCCACCCCAATATTTCAGGTATCAGAATAGATCACATGGAACATCGAATTGCCCTTTATGCAGACAATGTAATTTTGTTTCTTACAGACTTGTGCAATTCCATACCCGCACTTCTGGACCTAATCAAAGAGTTTGGGGTGTTCTCGGGATACAAAATAAATATTGCAAAATCCTCAATTATGATGCAAAAGGAGGAGGAAAGACATAGACCTACACCTCTTACTTCTTTTTTTAATGCAACAGAATGCTTTACATATCTCGGCATTCATATTGTGGCAGAGATGGACCGCATAGTCTCAACTAACTATGACCCTGTCGTAGATTCAATAACTCAATCGATAGATAGATGGTCATCTTTACCTATATCTTTAATTGGCCGTATTAACATTCTGAAAATGAATGTCCTCCCAAAACTGTTGTATCTATTTCAGAACATTCCCTTGCCCCCGCCACCATCCGTCTTTACAAGGTTTAAAAATATGTTCACTATATTTATCTGGAATAACAGATGTCCCAGAGTTCGCTTGTCCTTATTGTACGTACCGTATGACAGAGGGGGTCTCCATATGCACGCATCCACTCACGTACACTACTGACTTCACACACCATTGTTACTTGTATATAGGTTACTTTATTTAATAAATATATTTCTGTTATTTCTTTATCTCCGCGTTGTATCCCTTTTTGTTACGGGCTACGAGTCGGTTTGAAACACTATGATATTCATTCTTAATAGGCTCGGTAATGTTATGGAAAAATTGTTTATTGTATAGAAAATGCAACTCCTCTCTTGCTGTGAAAAAAAACTATTATTGGGCTAGTTTTCAGGCCTTTTGGGCGGCTATTGAGTGGTCATTGGKCTATAAATTTTTGCTTGACCTGGCAAACCTGGCCATTGCTGAAAACGACGCTTCTCCATATTACCAGCTTTTTCATGAAGATAAAGTTGATGAAAATGCCATTAACTAACCAGCTGTCTTGAAACTGGGGGAAAGCTAGTGTCACGCCCTGGCCTTAGTATTCTTTGTTTTCTTAATTATTTTAGTTAGGTCAGGGTGTGACATGGGGAATGTATGTGTTTTTGTAGTGTCTAGGGTGGTTGTAAGGTTTAGGGGGTTTATTAGAGTAGTTGGGTTTATGTTTAGTATAGTAGTCTAGCTGTGTCTATGGTTGAGTGTAGGTATCTAGGAAAGTCTATGGTTGCCTGAATTGGGTCTCAATTAGAGACAGCTGGTTATTGTTGTCTCTGATTGGGAGCCATATTTAAGGCAACCATAGGCTTTAGCTGTTTGTGGGGAATTGTCTATGTTGAACGTAAGTAGTTTGTCTGTGCGCACTTGCGTTGGTAGCTTCACGGTCGTTTGTTGTTTTTGTATAGTTTGTATAAGTGTTTCGTTTCATGTTCATCGTTATAATAAAAGAAGATGGCTTATTTTCCACATGCTGCGTTTTGGTCTGTCTCTCCTCCACACGATCGTGACAGCTAGCTAACGTTAGTTTACTCCCACCATCAGAGTTCACTTTAGTGGACTGTGGCTAGTTTTCTAGAAAACTAAACAACTAGCTATATTTTAAAGGCTACCTAGTTACTGACTATTGAACACTTTTTGTCAAACTAATTTGTTCACCTGCCTGTTAATTGATCTATTGGTGACTTAAAGTAGTACAGATTTTTGGATCAGTTTTGCATTCACACGGAATACAATTACGTTGACAAGGGGGAGGTTATCCTAGATCACTATCCCTACTCTGAGACACTTTGTGAGTGTGGGCCCTGTACGAAAGCTGTTTCCCAATACCTTGCACGGCAGTCGTTTCACCACGCATCCCTGTTCCTGGAGTACGGCAGGATTTTGTTCCAACTAGGCACCACACCAGGGGTCCATTCGGTTGGCTTGAACATTTTCTTTGTTGCGGAACGGTTTGTACAAAACGTTCTTGAACAGACTTTGAGATACCTTTGCTCCGTTCGGTGGGTGTGTGGGGTGTAGCTTGAAGCAATGAGTGAGTTATTTAAAGGGCGGCAGTGCATTTTGAACCCACAACCCAACATCTCCCTGCTTTTCAAATGGTCATTCAGTACAGAACCGTTTCAGTTAAATTACGTTTTATATATCGAGCGCAGCCCTGACTGAACTAATTGATCAGTTCAGTTATTTATTGCCTAAATTCAACACACCTGGGCCTCATTTACAGTGGGGAGAACAAGTATTTGATACACTGCCGATTTTGCAGGTTTTCCTACTTACAAAGCATGTAGAGGTCTGTCATTTTTATCATAGGTACACTTCAACTGTGAGAGACGGAATCTAAAACAAAAATCCAGAAAATCACATTGTATGATTTTTAAGTAATTAATTTGCATTTTATTGCATGACATAAGTATTTGATCACCTACCAACCAGTAAGAATTCCGGCTCTCACAGACCTGTTAGTTTTTCTTTAAGAAGCCCTCCTGTTCTCCACTCATTACCTGTATTAACTGCACCTGTTTGAACTCGTTACCTGTATAAAAGACACCTGTCCGCACACTCAATCAAACAGACTCCAACCTCTCCACAATGGCCAAGACCAGAGAGCTGTGTAAGGACATCAGGGATAAATTGTAGACCTGTACAAGGCTGGGATGGGCTACAGGACAATAGCCAAGCAGCTTGGTGAGAAGGCAACAACTGTTGGCACAATTATTAGAAAATGGAAGAAGTTCAAGATGACGGTCAATCACCCTCGGTCTGGGGCTCCATGCAAGATCTCACCTCGTGGGGCATCAATGATCATGAGGAATGTGAGGGATCAGCCCAGAACTACATGGCAGGACCTGGTCAATGACCTGAAGAGAGCTGGGACCACAGTCTCAAAGAAAACCATTAGTAACACACTACGCCGTCATGGATTAAAATCCTGCAGCGCACGCAAGGTCCCCCTGCTCAAGCCAGCGCATGTCCAGGCCCGTCTGAAGTTTGCCAATGACCATCTGGATGATCCAGAGGAGGAATGGGAGAAGGTCATGTGGTCTGATGAGACAAAAATAGAGCTTTTTGCTCTAAACTCCACTCGCCGTGTTTGGAGGAATAGAAGGATGAGTACAACCCCAAGAACACCATCCCAACCGTGAAGCATGGAGGTGGAAACATCATTCTTTGGGGATGCTTTTCTGCAAAGGGGACAGGACGACTGCACCGTATTGAGGGGAGGATGGATGGGGCCATGTATCGCGAGATCTTGACCAACAACCTCCTTCCCTCAGTAAGAGCATTGAAGATGGGTCGTGGCTGTGTCTTCCAGCATGACAACGACCCGAAACACACAGCCAGGGCAACTAAGGAGTGGCTCCGTAAGAAGCATCTCAAGGTCCTGGAGTGGCCTAGCCAGTCTCCAGACCTGAACCCAATAGAAAATCTTTGGAGGGAGCCGAAAGTCCGTATTGCCCAGCGACAGCCCCGAAACCTGAAGGATCTGGAGAAGGTCTGTATGGAGGAGTGGGCCAAAATCCCTGCTGCAGTGTGTGCAAACCTGGTCAAGAACTACAGGAAACGTATGATCTCTGTAATTGCAAACTAAGGTTTCTGTACCAAATATTCAGTTCTGCTTTTCTGATGTATCAAATACTTATGTCATGCAATAAAATGCAAATTAATTAKTTAAAAATCATACAATGTGATTTTCTGGATTTTTGTTTTAGATTCCGTCTCTCACAGTTGAAGTGTACCTATGATAAAAATTACAGACCTCTACATGCTTTGTAAGTAGGAAAACCTGCAAAATCGTCAGTGTATCAAATACTTGTTCTCCCCACTGTATATACCGTGCGTATGTATAAAATATACCCCAAAATGTGCGTGCAGCAGTTTTCACGCAGAAGTTGGTATTTATAAACATTTTACTTGACGTGAGAATATGCTCACCTCCCCGCAAACATTAGACCATGCATACGCACATCTGTTAGTGATTTAAATGTTATATTGCAAGCTGGCAAGTAAGTATTTTGTGCAAATATGATGAAAAGCTAATTCACWAAAAATAGGAACCTATTAACAAGAATGCAGCCATTTGCCATTAGTGAGAAGTAAAATCTGTTTTATTATTAGAATCTAAAATAATTAGACAGCAATCTCTTTCCTATTTATTTTATTTTCATAACCATTGCAGAATACATTCCTCAACTTTTCTGGCCATGATGGATTCATATTCCCTAAGGAGCCATACAACAAATGATCATGCGCATCTCTCATTATTTGGACTACTGTATAGTAGCCRAGTAAATAGATGGGTTATGTATTTCAAGTTTTGCAATATCATAGGTAGCGCAGATTATAATACGGTATACAGTCGAATTTAACAGGTGAACTATTTATATTTTGCATTGAAGTTGGCTTTAGTAAGCTACTGTAAGTACTCTAATTTCATTTTTTTTGTAGCCTGTCTTAGACAACGTTTCAGAATTTATGGGCATATTTAGGTTGGGGGGAAAAGTTGATGCAAAGCATTGTTGAATTCAATCATTCTGCTGACTGGTCCACAACAATTTGCCATTGTTTTCGCTTTCAGAAATTGACACAGTCCTTTTCCAGATACAGCATAAATTACTGCTCAAGATTAAAACATCCTGCCAACACAGTGAATAAACCAGTAGCTTATGTAAAATATTTGACAGTATGGGTAGGCTTAGGTTACATGAGTACTATTGCTGTGCGATAGGAGCGCGACATCATTGCCTATTTAATCTCAGAGTTTATACCAAGGACATAGAAACCCAATAATCTATTGATACAGTAAACTAAATATTGAACAACAATTCGTCTTTTGRATGCCGTGGCCTAATGCCAATAGTTCCAAATTATACAACAAATAAATGGCATTATAATCACCATAAAAGGTGAATGATGGGTGTTTTCCAGGCGGAGTTATAATACTCATTCATGCATGCATGCACAGTTTGATGACTGGTCTGATTTATAACAGGAAACATGCGTATGTGAATATTTTCAGAAATGGCACACACAGATATTTAGTGTGAAATATACACAACGGTTATAAATGAGGCCCCTGGCCTTCCAGGTCAGTTAACTCAAAAACATGAACACTCCAGAACCAGGGTTGCCTGCCCTAGAGATATTCATCAATGCTTATTAACTGAATAGTGTATGTGAATTTCCATATATCAATGACACTAACAAAAGGGTTGAATTGTTCAGCAACTTTCAGTAAATGCTAACTTGGCTTTGGTGATGAAAGGTACATCATGCATTTTGTCATCTCCCTATCAGGACACTGCATGCTGTCACATGGGCCTGGATGGTGACACACCTTCAAGCTGCCTGACTGAATACTGTGGCCTTCAATGGTACCAGAAGCAAGGGCCTTGTCACGTTCTGACCATAGTTCTTGTGTGTTTTGCTTGTTTTAGTATTGGTCAGGACGTGAGCTGGGTGGGCATTCTATGTTGTGTGTCTAGTTTGTCTGTTTCTATGTTTGGCCTAATATAGTTCTCAATCAGAGGCAGGTGTTTTGTGTTGTCTCTGATTGGGAATCATATWTAGGTGGCTTGTTTTGTGTTGGGGTTTGTGGGTGGTTGTTTCCTGTCTTTGTGTTTTCTCTGCACCAGATAGGGCTGTATCGGTTTGCCACATGTTATTTTGTATCGTGTTAAGTGTTCACTGTTTATCATTTTATTAAACATGTTGAGCACTGGCTACGCTGCCGTAAGGCTGCCGTTACAGGCCTTACCTGGGAGTACAGCAACAGTCTCTGTCTCGCAACCATTGTCAACACCTCACGGCTCAATGCTTCTCCCCTATTTGACCTAGATAGTTTGTGTGTATGTATTGATATGTAGGCTACATGTGCCTTTAGATTGATGTAGTTCTGTCCTTGAGCTGTTCTTGTCTATTAATGTTCTGTATTATGTCATGATTCATGTTTTGTGTGGACCCCAGGAAGAGTAGCTCATGCTTTCGCAACATCCTAATAATATACAAATACATAAAAATATATATAAAACCACTCAAATTCATACAAACTGTTACAGACACAATTACTGACTTATATTCATTTTGTCTTCTTGTCCCATTCTTAAATCTTGTATGGAATATACACTGAGTTTACAAAACATTAAGAACACCTCCCGAGTGCGCAGCAGTCTAAGGCACTGCATCTCAGTGCTAGAGGCGTCACTACAGACCCTGGTTATAAAACTGTTATACTCACAGACAATATTTTGACAGTTTTGGAAACTTTGGAGTGTTTTCTATCCTAATCTGTAAATTATATGCATATTCTACGATCTGGACCTGAGAAATAGTCAGTTTACCTTGGGAACGTTATTTAAAAAACGCTAGGGGTCAGATCTTTAAATAAAAAATAACGTTCCCAAGGTAAACAGCGTAAGTTTTCAGGTCCTTAAAAATTGTGGTTTCAATTCCGTAAGTTTCTTCATTATAAAGGGAGTATGAGACCAGATTCCTTTTTCCAATGGCATTACTCGGCTGTGACAGTGTAGAACATAGTTTCACAGGCTTTAATTTTGAAAAATTAGCAAGATTTTTTCAAAATAGTCGTGGTTCTTTGATTAGTTTCTGCGTGCAGAGGGGTGCCTATCCATTTTCTTCTCTCTTTATTCGAATAGGTTACGGGTCCGGTTGAAATATCGTTATGTATGAGTTAAAAAAACCCTGAGGGTTGATTATAAAAACATTTGACATGTTTTACGAACATTACGGATATTGTTTGGAATGTTGCGTCGAACGGAACGAGGCTTAGTTTTCTGACATAAGCGCAACCACATGGCGTTTTTTTTGTTTATAGTATAATTTTACGAACAAAATAAAATTTTATGTGTAACTGGGAGTGGAGGCATAAATCGACCGTACTTATCGAAGGTAAGAACATTATTTTCAATGCTTTCTGACTTCGATGACACAGCTAATTTGGGGCTAGCTATATCCTAGATTGATTGATAACACTACAAAGTGGATTGCTTTCACTGTAAAGCATATTTTCAAAATCTGACACGATAGGTGGATTAACAACAAGCTAAACTGTGTTTTGGTATATTTCACTTGTGATTGCATGATTATAAATATTTTTTGTAATATTTTTGAATCTGATACTTTTGGGAATTTTCTTCTGCCTTTCAGGACCGGAACGAGGCTGTGGTTTTCTGAACATAACGCGCAACCCAAATGGCGTTTTCTTGTTATAAAAGTAGTAATGACACGATAGGTGGATTAACAACAAGCTAAGCCGTGTTTTGGTATATTTCACTTGTGATTGCATGATTATAAATATTTTTAGTAATATTTGSCGCCCTGCAATTCAGTGGTTGTTTAGGAAAATGATCCCGGTAACGGGATCCGTAGCGCAGAGAGGTTAAGAACAAATTCTTATTTTCAATGACAGCCTAGTAGGTTAACTGCCTTGTTCAGGGGCAGAACAACAGATTTGTACCTTGTCAGCTCAGAGGATTCAAACGTGCAACCTTTCGGTTACTAGCCCAACGCTCTAACCACTAGGCTACCCTGCCGCCCCAGATAAACGGGTGGAGACTGGTTAAAGAAGGATTTTTAAGCCATGAGAAAATTGAGACATGGATTGTGTATCGGTGCCATTCAGAGGATGAATGGGCAAAACAAAAGTGCCTTTGAATGGGGTATGGCAGTATGTGCCAGGCGCACCGGTTGGAAGAACTGCAACGCTGCTGGGTTTTTCACACTCAGTATTAAAGTACACATGGGCCAGCATCCCTGTGGAACGCTTTCAACCCCTTGTAGAGTCCATGATCAAATTAATTGTGTCTCTTCTGAGGGCAAAAGGGGGGTTGCAACTCAATATTAGGAAGGTGTTCCTAATGTTTGGTATACTCAGTGTATATTTTAGATGACACACCAGTATGATGCGCGATGTACATGATTAAAAATGTATTCACCCTGGACATGAAACTTGCATTTACTAAGTGTCTAAGTGATGTCTTGATGTTTAAGTTACCGCAGAAGTTAGTAAAAGTTAGTGTGAAGACCAACATGCTATGAAAAAGTTATTGTTTTGTAATCTTAACAATACATTTTTTTTGTTGTTTATACAAAACTTTATTGCATTTGGTCATTCCCAAAATGTGGCCTTTGAAAGCCTTGATTGTTACATCCTTACACAGAGAACTGTCTGCAGATAGCTGACAACAGGGTGGCAGATTTTTTTATGTGCTTCTCTAGAGTTCCACAGCCCAGCAGACTCATCAGGTGATGGAGGGATGGACACATGTTAGTTTTGATGAAAGTCTGGGAGACTTTTAGAGAGAGGAGAGAGCATGAGTTGGAGTGAGTACAATAAATCCAATCCCACTAGTGGCCCTGGATAATGTGCTATGTTGTCACACAGGCAGACTGCCATATTGAAGGAGGTCTAAATGATGCTTCAAGTATACRATTATGAGTGTAGCTTACTTCTCTGTGCTCTGGAGACATCGCAGGTCTTTAGTCAGAAGGCTCTGGAGGTCCTTGGACAATTCTGTCTCTGTGGCACCTGGTGAGAGACGGATAGAGGTAGTGAGTGTGAAAGAGAGCGAGCCCTTACCCCTGACCTCCCACTGGTCCAGGCCTACTGCCTAGTATCATGCAATGTAAAGATTAAAGACAAATGGTACCTGTATTTAGGATTCATGTATCAGTTTGTCTKCATCACATTCATGTCTGTAAATGACAACAGTAGAGCTGATTAAAAGTATGGCTACGACAAATTACATGGTATCCATATACAGTGGGGCAAAAAAGTATTTAGTCAGCCACCAATTGTGCAAGTTCTCCCACTTAAAAAGATAAGAGAGGCCTGTAATTTTCATCATAGGTACACTTCAACTATGACAGACAAAATGAGGGGAAAAAATCCAGAAAATCACATTGTAGGATTTTTTATGAATTTATTTGCAAATTATGGTGGAAAATAAGTATTTGGTCACCTACAACAAGCAAAGATTCTGGCTCACAGACCTGTAAATTCTTCTTTAAGAGGCTCCCTGTCCTCCATCGTTACCTGTATTAAATGGCACCGTTTTGAACTTGTTTATAGTAGTAAAAGACACCTGTCCACAACCTCAAAAGTCACACTCCAAACCATATGGCCAAACGACAAAGAGCTTCAAAAGGACACAAGAACAAAATTGTAGACCTGCACGCAGGCTGGGAAGACTGAATCTGCATAAGGTAGCAGCTTGGTTTGAAGAAATCAACTGTGGGAGCAATTTATTAGGAATGGAAGACAGACCACTGATAATTCTCTCGATCTGGGGCTCCACGCAAAGATTCACCTCGTGGGGTCAAAATGATCACAGAACGGGAGCAAAAATCCCAGAACACAACGGGGGACCTAGTGAATGACCTGCAGAGACTGGGACAAAGTAACAAAGCCTACATCAGTAACACACTACTGCGCCAGGGACTCAAATCTGCAGTGCCAGACGTGTCCCCCTGCTTAAGCCAGTACATGTCCAGGCCGTCTGAAGTTTGCTAGACAGATTTGGATGATCCAGAAGAAGTTGGGAGAATGTCATATGGTCAGATGAACAAAATATAACTTTTTTGGTAAAAACCTCAATCGTCGTGTTTGGAGGACAAAGAATGCTGAGTTGCATCCAAAGAAACAATACCTATGTGAAGCATGGGGGGTGGAACATCATGCTTGGGGCTGTTTTCTGCAAAGGGACCAGGACGACTGATCCGTGTAAGGAAAGAATGAATGGGCCGTGTAATTGTGAGATTTGAGTGAAAACCTCCTTCCATCAGCAGGGATTGAAGATGAAACTGGCTGGGTCTTTCAGCATGAACAATGATCCAACACATACGCCCGGGCAACGAAAGGAGTGGCTTCGTAAGAAGCATTTCAAGGTCCTGGAGTGGCCCTAGCCAGTCCTCCAGATCTCAACCCATAAGAAAATACTTTGGAGGGAGTTGAAAAGTCCGTGTTGCCCAGCAACAGCCCCAAAACATCACTGCTCTAGAGGAAGATTGCATGGAGGAATGGGACAAAATACCAGCACAGTGTGTGAAAACCTTGTGAAGACTTACAGAAACGTTTGACCTCTGTATTGGCCAACAAGGATATATAAAAAGTATTGAGAAACTTTTGTTATTGACCAAATACTTATTTTCCACCATAATTTGCAAATAAATTCATTAAAAATCCTACAATGTGATTTTCTGGATTTTTTTTCCCTCATTTTGTCTGTCATAGTTGAAGTGTACCTATGATGAAAATTACAGGCCTCTCATCTTTTTAAGTGGGAGAACTTGCACAATTGGTGGCTGACTAAATACTTTTTTGCCCCACTGTACATTTATAGCTAGCTAAACTGTTATTTATATTATGGCCCCACATCTCATCTCACTAACAATTGCTAAGGCGAATAGCAAATTCCACTATTGTGGCTAAAAATCATTTTTTTGTGTAGCTTAGTTCCTTCAGAAAAGATTCACACCCCCTTGACTTCTTCCACATTTTGTTGTATTGCAATGTGAGATTAAAATAGATTTAATTGTCATTTCTTTGTCAATGATGTACACAAAATACTCTAATGTCATTTGTAAAATATTAATGAAAATTAAAATACTAATATATCTTGATTCGATAAGTATTCAACCCCCTGAGTCAATACATGTTAGAATCACCATTGACCATTGAGTCTTTTTGGAAATGTTTCTAAGAGCTTTCCACACCTGGATTGTGCAACATTTGCAATGGTTGCTGATCAATGGTAGACAACCATTTTCAGGTCTTTCCATAGATTTTCCTAACTCTCTGGAGTTAGGAATGACGCCTGTATCTTTGCAGTGATTGGGTGTGTTGATACACCATCCAAAGTGTAATTAATAACTTCACCATGCTCAAAGGGATATTCAATGTCTGCTTTTTTACCCATCTACCAATAAGTGCCCTTCTTTGCGAGGCATTGGAAAACCACCCTGGTCTTTGTGGTGGAATCTGTGTTTGAAGTTCACTGCTCGACTGAGTGACCGTACAGATAATTGTATGTGTGGAGTACAGAGATTAAGTAGCCATTAAAAAAACACTATTATTAGTCCATGCAACTTGTTTAGCACATTTTTACTRGTGAACTTATTTATGCTTGTCGTAACAAAGGGGTTGAATACTTATTGACTCAAAACATTTCAGCTTTTCATTTTTTATTAATTTGTAAACATTTTGAAAAACATAATTCCACTTTGACATTATGGGGGTAGGCTAGTGACCAGAAATGTAAGTGTAATCGGCTGTAACAGGCTGTGGAAAAAGTCAAGGGGTGTGAAGACTTTCTGAAGGCACTGGAGCTAGGGGACTTATTCCATCATGACAGCATCTAGCCCTTGATAATGACTCTCAGTTCCATTACATTACACAAGAGTCATTGGACGAAGACGTCTTCTGTATGGTGGAGTTTTGTTAGATCCCCGACGCTCGGTCTGAACATTAACATGCATCGTTTGCGGTATGGTTTTGGAAGAATCAAGACCGTATCTTTCATATCAGTTAGAAATAATAATAATTTWAAAAAAAACGTTAAATTGATACACACCTTGATAGGGCAACTAGCTCACAGTCTCACATCAGACTTAGACATTCATTCATGTTTCTCAAATGTCAAATTTCGATGTTGTTGCAAACTTCAAGTGTTTAAGGATAAGTTTAGGCATTACCCCCGAATGGTTAAGGTAAGAGTTAAGTTTAGGGATAGGCTTAAAAAAATATATCAAAGACGACTTTCCATCACTGGATTCTAAATTACTTTTGGAATCAGAGGCAGATGCTTACGGTTTGGGATAGGCTTCATTTTTTTCTTCTCAAAAACAACTTTCTATCGCTGGATTTGAATTTACAACCTTTGGAATCAGAGGCAGTCGCTTACGCCATCCGCCATGCCTGTTCACGACGCTTGAGCAAAACCGAAACCTACTTGAAGGTAACAGCGCTCATTTACCCCTAGTGGACGTTTTCCACATCATGTCCTGACGTCAGAAATGGATGGATGTTAAATACTGACTCCTGGCTGGTTAGGGTTTGTGTTCCCACACGGCCATATCTCCATGTTACATCACTTCTTTACGGAAAACAGAAGGAATAAAAGAGGTAACCACCTGTGCTAGCTATGGCAAGAGAGAATAGTAACATTAGGTTATATATTCCACTGGCTGCACTACCAAGCAGTAACTGCTAATTTTGTCGAAAATGAATGAATGTCATTTTTGCTAAGTGAAATACATGCTTAATCATGTGTACGAATATCTTGCCTCTATTGTATTGTGTTTTGGAGAAAACGGGGGTCATGTTAGCAGTAACTGCATAAAGTTACTGTGAAACCAAGGTAAATAAAAGCAATTTTTCTCAGTTCCACATCATGAGCAGTTACTGTCTTTTTGCTTGGTAGGGCAGTGGGGCTCTCAGTGTTAAAAATACATTACATGCAATAAACTACACTTTGTTACACTTTTGAGGCATTAGTACAATACAATGTCCATAATTCACATCAAACAACGTAACATGTAATACTTACTTCACTGTAATATGCAGTAGTAGTTTAGCCACCATGGCTATGACTGTCAGAGTCGGGAGAGCAGCTAGGGCGTAGATGGTCCACACTGTCAACAKAGAAACACAATTGAAATCAGGCAGTTTAGAAGAAAACATACCAGTTAAGAAGCACCCTATGCACTTGAGTAGACTCTCAGACAGGCATGGAGAAACCTGACCAGAAAGAGATAAAAGGGATCTATAAACTAAAAACAGTCTGGCACATCTACACCATATTTGTACAGTACTATACACTGAGTGTACAAAACTTAGGAACACCTTCCTAAAATTCAGTTGCACCCCCTTTTGGCCTCAGAACAGCCTCAATTCGTAGGGGCATGGGCTCTACAAGGTGTCGAGTCAACATGCTGGCCCATGTTGACTCTAATGCTTCCCAGTTGTGTCAAGTTGGCTGGATGTCCTTTGGGTGGTTGACCATTCTTGATACACACGGGAAACTGTTGAGCYTGAAAAAACCAGCGGCATTGCAGTTCTTGACTCACTCAAACCGGTGTGCCTGGCACCTACTACCTTACCCCATTCAAAGGCACATAAATATTTTGTCTTTCCCATTCACCCTCTGAAAGGCACACATACACAATCCATGTTTTAATTGTCTTAAAAATCCTTCTTTAACCTGTCTCCTCCCCTTCATCTACAATAATTGAAGTGGATTTAACAAGTGGCATCAATAAGGAATCATAGCTTTCACCTGGTCAGTCCATAACTAGATTTCCATCCAATTGGCGACAAATGTTCATGCAAATATTCTAAAATCTGCATGAAGAAAATATGCATTTTCCCACCAGTGGTGTTTCCACCAAACTGACTTGTTGTAGATAAAAATCCATGTGTGGTGACATGCACACAAAATGTACTTTTTAATGCGTTTCCATTGAATTTTGAAGTTAGTGCGTGCAATAGTAAATGTGCCTAGTCTAGTCTTGGCACATGCGCTTTAGCCAACAGCTCGCAGATACAGTGTGGGCTCTGCGGGCAGGTTAGTCTACGTGATGAGATTATTATGGATAACAGCAAGAATATTTGTATTTGTCAAATGTCAGTCAAGCATCGATCATCATGTCACCAGAATAAGACCCTCAACATTTATTAGAAAGGATCATCAAGCTCATACCGTGCACTTTCACCACCCTGTGACGTCCATCATAATTTATTTTATATTTATCCTAATAGCCTAAACTGCATGGTTTCCCAAGTCATACTGGGAGGACCACACACCACGTGACTGTCACGTTCGTTATAATGAGTGGACCAAGATGCAGCGTGGTATGTTTCCATCCTCTTTATTTGGAAGAGAAACTCAAAGAAAAAACAGTAAAACGAAACGTGAAGCTCAAATGTAGTGCTCGCAGGCAACTATACCTAGACAAGATCCCACAAAACACAATGTGGAAATGGCTGCCTAAATATGATCCCCAATCAGAGACAACGATAYACAGCTGCCTCTGATTGGGAACCATACCAGGCCAACATAGATAATTAATCACCTAGATAACCCACCCTAGTCACTGTCACGCCCTAACCAACACAGAGAATAAACAGCTCTCTATGGTCAGGGTGTGACAGTGACTCCAAGTTTACTTAGATATGATGGTTATTTTATCAACATTTGGCACTTATAAAATTGTACCGAAACTTCCGGTTTCCGTCACAGCTGTCGTGATTTTTTAAATATACGGTATGACTTTATTCYTTTAAAAACTGTGGATGTGCCCCCCCACATTCTGAAATTTCCCCCCCAGTTTTATCATTGAAATGTGATACAAAACAAGGCAACAGTGTGCTTTAGGACCTTACTTTTTAACTCTGCATTGTTGGGAAAGGGCTTTTTAGTAAGTATTTCAAGTCTACACCTGTTGTATTCGGCACATGTGACAACTAAAATTTGATTTGATTTCAACCAGAAAAATCTATGTGATGACGTTGTAACAACATCAACATTTTCAAAGTCATCAACATAAGGGCATTTCGTAATTTTTATTCTAAATCCAATGACATGGTGGCTTTTGTTGTTGATTTCACATTGAGTTCACAACTCAACCAAATGTAAATCAAAACTAGGCGTTGAACTAAAAGTCTATGACTTTTGTCAAGACAGAATTCATCCCTTACAGGTGGTAAGATATCCTAATATTTACAGACTATAAATTAATTGAGCAAATGTTTGGTCACGGAAAGTTAAAAAAAAAAACTGTTTGTTTTCCAATACAGTGAACATACATACATATAGTATGGTCATCACCTCCACATATTTATCTGCTGTAACAACTAGGCTTACACTGTCTGTATTTTTTCATTTGGTAATGGTGTGAATGTTCAAAATAAAAGAAACTAGTCCATTCAGAATAAAATAACACTCCTATGGAGAAATTACATTTAACTGACAATACAGGAATAGACCACAACTCTAAACAAGAGAACCTGTGGTGTCTTTCTGTGGTTTGTACACAAGGGGGCGAACTAACACTGAGACATGAGCTACAATACTTCACACACAGGATGGAAATAGGGGAGTTGTAAAAGGTTAAAATTGAGTAGAACCCACTCTAATTATTTTCCTCTAACGCATACAGGGACCAGGATCTCTTCTAGCATCTATTTTGTCCTGACTCTTGCATTATGGCAGCTGGCTGAAGACTCCATGAAAGCTAATTTCCAAGAAATCCCATTTGTGTTGTGTTGGCCACCAAAGCAGGTCATGATCTAGGTAACAGTGGCAGATGCCAGAAGCACCAGGCATATACTAGGACATACAATGCCCTGCTGCCAGTCCCTCATAACAAGATGGGTATCTGCATTGACAATGTAGTACAGGTACTAGCTGTCCTATCAATATGAGCCCCCACATGTCAGTAAAAACAAGCCTATTTTCAAATGTTTGAAAATATATTGCAGGTTAGGGCGCACTCAGTTTGAAATACATTTTATACCACAATACTGAAATTCTCTCATCGCTGTCCAATCAGAGGGGGGTCTTTTGTAATGGTGTACTGTTTACCAACCAGGTGGGGGTGCCGTGGGCTGTATAGGAGCATGTGCAGACTAAAAGTATACAGTGTGTGATAATAAAACAACAAACAAACCATGCCAAAAATGTTTTTGATACGCTGTAGTCCATTTAAAAATATAAAAAAATTATTGCATCCCACCATGAAGGGGCTGTCTGCCCCTCTGGGCACAGACGTCTATTCCACGTTGGTTAAATTTCCACATTGGTAATTTCATTGAAATGATGTGGAAACAACATTGATTCAACCAGTGCGTGTCCAGTGCTGCATTAATTTTTAGACTTATAAATTAATGATATGTACCCAATGACTTGAAGAATATAACTTATTAATGCCTTATGAGCTTAGTTCAACTGTTGTACCCCATCAGAACCCCAAATATAAGCTTGTTTTACTCAAATGTTTGCAAACAAAGTAAATGTAAACTAACAAACTATATAGCCTCAAAACTTGGTTTAAGCTATAATTTTGATATCATGGATGGTCAGTCCTTGCATCCATATCTCTGTCTATGAATTTGAAAGTGGGTATGCTTCTACAGTCCCATCCCTCAGCTTTTGACTGAAACAGGGGCGGGGAAAACGCTTTGTTATTGTTTCAACTGCTGATTGTCGCTAAAAAAAACAAGAGCAGAGGGGCTCGCTCATATTCATTATGTGATGTCTCTGATGTGGATTGGATGCACAGTAGCATTATGTTAATGATGGGCGGGCTGTGCAGAATGAGTAGGTGATGTCAGCTCCCAGTTAGCACAAAGGGAAATAAACATGGCGACAGACTGGAGTGTCTGGCAGGGATATACACTAACTTTAATAGTTTGCCTATGGTGGACGGCAGGCACAGGAGCCGAGACGAGGGTCCCGGAGACTGGTAGTCCCACCCGGATCTTCGGCATGCGMCTCGAGAGGAGTGACAAGCCGGCCACGACCACCAATGACGGGGTGATTCAGGTAACAGAAGAGAGCAACATCTTCCTGAGGTTCTACGGGCTACAGATTCTTCCTGACACCTCATCACAGATCAGATTCACCGACCATGAACATGAGGAAGGTGATGTTACCAGCAACAATGCTCCTTTTAACAGGACTTGTGCAGACTATAGCAAAGATATCGTTATCAGGGGTGGCATGAACGTGAGCCACCTCCGAACCTGGGGGGTTCTGAGTTTGAAAATCAAGCCTCTCCGGAAGAGCGAGCCCCAGAAGGAGTATGGGCTGTGCGTCCAGGAAAGCCAGGATGGCAAGTGGTACCTGTTGGGTGAGGATGACGGGAGGCTGCGGGTGGTGGAGGAGAAGAAGTCCATGCTTCCTATGTGGTTCCAGTGCATCCTCATCTGCTGCCTGCTGGTACTGTCAGGTATGTTCAGCGGGCTTAACCTGGGACTCATGGCCCTGGATCCTATGGAGCTCCGGATAGTCCAGAGCTGCGGTACCGAGAAGGAGAAGAGGTACGCCAGCAAGATCGATCCCATTCGGAGGAAAGGGAACTATCTGCTATGCTCGTTGCTTCTGGGTAATGTGCTTGTAAACACAACGCTCACTATCCTTCTGGATGACTTGATAGGGTCAGGCCTGGGTGCTGTGGTCGCCTCCACTATAAGTATTGTCATATTCGGGGAGATTGTGCCCCAGGCTCTGTGCTCTCGCCACGGTTTGGCTGTAGGAGCCAACACTATCATGGTGACCAAGTTCTTCATGTTGGTCACCTTCCCCCTGTCATGGCCCATCAGTAAACTCCTGGACTGTGTCCTGGGCCAGGAGATTGGTACTGTGTACAACCGGGAGAAGCTAGTGGAGATGTTGAGAGTGACGGAACCATACAATGACCTGGTCAAAGAGGAGCTAAACATGATCCAAGGTGCGCTCGAGCTCAGGACCAAAACCGTTCAAGATGTCATGACACCGATCATTAACTCCTTCATGATCCACAGCGACGCTGTGCTAGACTTCAACACCATGTCAGAGATCATGGAGAGCGGGTACACGCGCATACCGGTGTTCGAGCACGAGCGGTCAAACATTGTGGATATCATGTTTGTCAAGGACCTGGCTTTCGTTGACCCGGATGACTGTACGACGCTGAAGACTATCACCAAGTTCTACAACCACACGGTCCACTTCGTGTTCCATGACACCAAGCTGGATTCCATGTTGGAGGAGTTCAAGAAAGGTTTGTTTGGATACGGGGTCTGAATCCCAAATGGCACCCTATTCCCTATGCACTACTTTTGACCAGGGCCCATAGGCCTCATTTGGGACACAGTCAGGGTCACAGGGAGGGAAAGTAGTGAGGGTAATGTGATGAAGGTGGTTTTGTTCACATTGATTTGTTTGTTTACCTTGTCAGTAAACAAGTTATTTACAACATGCTGATGGGGGCTCTTACCATGGAAGTGTGTGTGTGAGGTGAGGTGATAGGATTCAACTCCTCTGTGTGTGTGTGTGTGTGTGTGTGTGTGTGTGTGTGTGTGTGTGTGTGTGTGTGTGTGTGTGTGTGTGTGTGTGTGGTGTGTGTGTGTGTGTGTGTGTGTGTGTGTGTGTGTGTGTGTGTGTGAGAGAGAGAGAGCAAGAGAGAGAGAGACATGTCACTGTGGCACACCTCACCCTCACCTGACAAATGATCATCTGACAAATGATCACTTGACAAAAGACAGAGACACTTGTGCACAAATACAAACATGTTTTCTCTCACTCAGTTTCAGCCACGTTTAAGTGGTTGTTGGAGAGCAGGTGTAGTTATTGATTCTTTCTGTGGGCTTGTTTAATGTTTTCAGTATCTCTTGTCTGGAGTATGCTTCCTGCTATGTTCCTGGTTTACCCCATCCGATCTCTCACACTGTCTAAACGTATCATATACCTTATCTATGTTTATGTTTCCATTCATTTAGAATTAGAACCCCAGCAGCCTTGTAATGCTCATTCTACTCTCATCATATCACTCAACCTTGAACAACATAGTTCAACCTTGAACAACAAGGGCTGGCAGATTCAAATCAAATCAAATGTTATTTGTCACATGCGTCGAATACAACAGGTAACCTTACAGTGAAATMGTTACTTACAAGCCCTTAACCAACAATGCTTTAAAAGTTTTTAAGAAAAAAACGTTTAAGTAAAAAATAGAAAATAAAAGTAACAAATAATTAAACAGCAGCAGTAAAATAACAACAGCGAGGCTATATACAGGGGGTACCGGTACAGAGTCAATGTGCGGGGGCACTGGTTAGTAAAGGTAACTGAGGTAATATGTACATGTAGGTAGAGTTAAAGTGACTATGCATAGATAATAAACAMAGAGTAGCAGCAGCTTAAAAGAGGGGTCTGGGTAGCCTTTTGATAAGCTGTTCAGGAGTCTTATGGCTGGGGGTAGAAGCTGTTAAGAAGCCTTTTGGACATAGACTTGGCGCTCCGGTAGRGCTTGCCATGCAGTAGCAGAGAGAACAGTCGAGGGTGGCTGGAGACTTTGACAATTTTTAGGGCCTTCCTCTGACACCGCCTGGTAAGGAGGTCCTGGATGGCAGGAAGCTTGGCCCCAGTGATGTACTGGGCTATATGCACTACCCTCTGTTGTGCCTTGCGGTTGGAGGCCGAGCAGTTGCCATACCAGGCAGTGATGCAACCAGTCAGGATGCTCTCGATGGTGCAGCTGTATAACCTTTTGAGGATCTGAGGACCCATGCCAAATCTTTTCAGTCTCCTGAGGGGGAATAGGCTTTGCCGTGCACTCTTCATGACTATCTTAGTGTGTTTGGACAATGATAGTTTGTTGATGATGTGGACACCAAGGAACTTGAAGCTCTCAACCTGCTCCACTGCAGCCCCGTCAATGAGAATGGGGGCGTGCTCAGTCCTCTTTTTCCTGTAGTTCACAATCATCTATTTTGTCTTGATGACGTTGAGGAAGAGGTTGTTATCCTGGCACCACACGGCCAGGTCTCTGACCTCCTCCCTAGAGGCTGTCTCATCATTGATGGTGATCAGACCTACGACTGTTGTGTCATCGGCAAACMTAATGATGGTGTTGGAGTCATGCATGGCCATGCAGTCATGAGTGAACATGGAGTACACGTACCCCTGAGGGGCCCCCGTGTTGAGGATCAGCGTGGCGGATGTGTTGTTACCTACACTTACCACCTGGGGGCGGCCGGTCAGGAAGTCCAGGATCCAGTTGCAGAGGGAGGTGTTTCGTCCCAGGGTCCTTAGCTTAATAATGAACTTTGAGGACACTATGGTGTTGTCACGATCGTCTAATGAAATAACGGACCAAGGCACAGCGTACGTAGAGTTCCACATGTTTAATCAAATGAAACTCACAAAAACAACAAAGAAGAACAAACGATATGTGAAGCTCAAGCAGTGCTCACAGGCAACTACACAGAAACAAGATCCCACAAAAACCAGTGGGGAAATGGCTGCCTAAATATGATCCCCAATCAGAGACAACAACAAACAGCTGCCTTTGATTGGGAACCATACCTAACCAAAATAGAGAATAACAAGGCTCTCTATGGTCAGGGCGTGACAGGTGTTGAACGCTGAGCTGTAGTCAATGAATATCATTCTCACATAGGTGTTCCTTTTGTCCAGGTGGGAAAGGGCAGTGTTGAGTGCAATAGATATTGCATCATCAGTGGATCTTTTAGGGCGGTATGCAGATTGGAGTGGGTCTAGGGTTTCTGGGATAATGGTGTTGATGTGAGCCATGATCAGCCTTTCAAAGCACCTCATGGCTACAGTGCTACGGGTCGGTAGTCATTTAGGCAGGTTACCTTCGTGTTCTAAGGCACAGGGACAATGGTGGTCTGCTTGAAACATTTTGGTATTACAGACTCAGTCAGGGACAGGTTGAAAATGTCAGCGAAGACTCTTGCCAGTTGGTCAGCGCATGCTCGGAGTGCACGTCCTGGTAATCCGTCTGGCCCTGCGGCCTTGTGAATGTTGACCTGTTTAAAGGTCTTACTCACATCGGCTATGGAGAGAGTGATCACATAGCTGATGCTCTCATGTATGCTTCAGTGTTACTTGCCTCGAAGCAAGCATAGAAGTAATTTAGCTCATCTGGTAGGCTCGTGTCACTGGGCAGCTTTCGGCTTTGCTTCCCTTTGTAGTCTGTAATAGTTTGCAAGCCCTGCCACATTCGACAAGAATCGGAGCCGGTGTAGTACGATTCAATCTTAGTCCTGTATTGACGCTTTGCCTGTTGGATGGTTTGTCGGAGGGCATAGCAGGATTTCTTATAAGCTTCCGGGTTAGAGTCCCACTCCTTGAAAGCGGCAGCTCTACCCTTTAGCTCAGTACGGATGTTGCCTCTAATCCATGGCTTCTGGTTGGGGTATGTACGTGCGGTCACTGTGGGGACGACATCATCAATGCACTTATTGATGAAGCCAGTGACGGTCATAAGACACAGTGGCAGAAACATTATACTCAAAATAAGTTACAAATAATGCGAAAAAACATACACAATAGCACAATTGGTTACGGGATCGTAAAATGACAGCCATCTCCTTCGGAGCCATTCTTTCACTGCATGATCCCTCGACTTTAGACACACTCACCCTCGCAGACACTACTTTTTGGTTTAAAAATATTGATTTAATCAACAATACACAACATAATCAGGGATGAAAGTAAGGCGGTGTAATAATTCAAACAAAATAGAAAGAAAACTGTAGGCTATTGCACCATTATTGATCATTACCACGTCATAGGCATGAACAATGTGCGAATGGACTTGTAAACTAGAGGTATAACCTACTGTACGCTGAAAAATGCGATGTGGTTCGACAATTGGCCGACACTGAGACACCTGGAGGGGGGTGGAGACAAGCACAAAGACAGGTGAAACAGATCAGGGTGTGACAGGTTATGTCAGTAACTTCCGGTAGCCACTAGACGCAGTTGTAATAAACACAGCTGTTTCTGTTTTCTTCCTACAAATGTTGCTCTATCTTTTGAAAGGTTTAAGCTATAAAATATTATGACCCCATCACTGAAAGACACGACTCTTTCCAGTTACAATGCCCACAAGTCTCATTAGAACAGAGTGGACCAGGCACTCATCATCAATTTGCTAGGTTTCCATCCAATTGCCATGCGAATATTTCCATCCAATTTTCATGCGAATATTCTAAAATCTGCATAAAAACAATATGAGCATTTTCCCACCAGAGATGTTTCCATCAAATTGATGGAGATAAAAGGCTGTGCATGATGACATACTGTATATAAAATACCTTTTGCAGTTAAATTCCCATGTACCGAATAAACATTTTAAGGTAAATGGGTTTCCATTGCATTTTACTGATGGGTTTCTCACCAAAAATGTTGCGTTATGTTGCATGTGCCCACTCTGGTATTGGCATGTGCGCCAACAACATATACGTTGTTGGCTAGAGCTCAAGTATAGCATACATGAAGAGATTATTATGGACAAAAATACAAAATAATTTTTATTTGTCAAACAGCAGCCAAGCGTCGATGATCATATCACAAAAATAAGACTCGAAAGGAGAGGAGAGGAAAGGAGCCTCATCTCATCACCTTGCAATTTCACCATCCTGTGAAGTTCATCATAACTTATATCATCTGTAGCCTAAAAAACTGCACCAAGGAGTTTTAGTGGGAAGACCACACAGCATGTCATCGCGTGACTCCAAGTTTACTTCGATATGATGGTTATTGTGCGTATATAAGCGTTTCCACGGACATTTCTCGCATATTTCATTTTACTGACACAAAATAATCCCACCTGGTCTAGTGTATTTTGTTTTGTAGACATTTGGAAAGTTTACCGGAAACATTTTCTGTTTCCATCAGAACTGTCATGACATTTTTTATCCGACCTCCACTTTACTCGCATTAAAGGGTTGGATGGAAACCTGTTTAGTGATGAAGTTCTTACAAAATTATTGCCTGATGATCTTCTGAACTTCCCAATACCTTCCTGATGCATTTCAGTCACTTGTCATAACCCCAATTAAAAAAGTCTACATTGGCCGTTGATTACATCCGGTTTTTACATGGTGGCGTCTGTCACGTTCCTGACCTTATTTCCCTTGTTTTGTATTTATTTAGTATGGTCAGGGCGTGAGTTGGGGTGGGTTGTCTATGTGTGTTTTTCTATGTTGGGGTTTTGTGTTCGGCCTGGTATGATTCTCAATCAGAGGCAGCTGTCAATCGTTGTCCCTGATTGAGAATCATACTTAGGCAGCCTGGGTTTCACGTTTGGTTGGTGGGTGTTTGTTTCCTGTGTCAGTGTTTGTGCCACACGGGACTGTTACGGTTAGTTCGTTTGTTATTTTGTATCGTGTCTTGTTTTCGTGTTATTAAAATCATGGAAACTTACCACTCTGCACATTGGTCCTCCGATCCTTCTCGCCTCTCCTCGTCCGAGGAGGAGGAAGAAATAGACTGCCGTTACAGCGTCGCAAAACAAAATGGATTTTAAAATGGGGTCGCGGACCAAAAAAGTTTGGGAACCCATGATGTACAGTAGATAGTCCTGGGTAAAATACTTACTTAGAAAAAAAAGATGCTATCTAGAACTATTTTTTCTAAGAGTGTAGGCCTACATGAATCACTGAAAAAGTCTGGTCAGTGGTCAATGTCCAGGTTATAGACTAGCTTCCTGTTGTAATGGCATGAAAAAACAACATGTTTATAATTTGTGCTCTGTAATGCAGTACAACATTACTCACCGATTTCTCATGAAGTGTGTGTATTCCTCATCCTAAAGGATACTCCATGGTGTGTATGCATCATCATTTCCTCGTCATAGAGGGATAATAACACAAACCTTTTATTTATCCAGGCTACATCACATGATTGTGATTGGGAGTCCTATAGCGCGGCGCGCAGTGTCGTCCGGGTTTAGCCGGCGTAGACTGTCATTGTAAATAAGAATTTGTTCTTAACTGACTTGCCTAGTTAAATAAAGTAAAAAATAATAATACATWTATGGCTAAAGTCTCTATTATTCCTCAATGTATCAGTCACTGATTAATATACATTTACATTTTAGTCATTTAGCAGACACTCTTATCCAGAACATTTTACAAGAGTAAATAAGGTTAAGTGCCTTGCTCAATGGCACATCAACAGATCTTTCACCTAGTCAGTTCAGGGATTAGAACCAGTGATCTTTCAGTTACTGGCCAAACATTCTTAACCACTAGGCTACCTGTAGCTTCATTACATCATTAAATATATCCCTAGTCTCTTCCCACAGCTGCTGTGTCTCCACGCCAGTTGTCAACTGTCTATAGATTGTCATTGTGTTCCTGGACCTTGTCTAACTGTGCTGGCAGATATATGCCCACCCTACCCTGTGCTTGGGCAGTTGTTAAGGACTGTGTATATGCGTGCATGCATGACAGTTCAATGAAATTGCTTCATGATAACTCAGCCCAATGTTTTTCATTGTCTATGAAATTTAGCCTTACCCTTTAGACATTATGTCTGGTCCTTGAGTCGATGCCCATGCCTGTGCAAACATCTAATTAGCATAATACAAAATGCCTGTTAAAATCCTTCTGTTTAAAGGTCCAATGCAGCTGTTTTTTTTATCTCAATATCAAATCATTTCAGGGTAACAAGTACCTTACTGTGATTGTTTCCAATTAAAATAGTCAAAAAGAAACTAAAATAACTTCTTAGCAAATAGCTTTTCTTAACCTTTCTGAACCACCCATCCCGGATCCGGGATAATTGTCATCAGCAACGCTGAATAGCATAGCGTAGCATAGCGCCACAGGTAAATAATATTACTAGAAAATATTCATATTCATGAAATCACAAGTGCAATATTGCAAAACACAGCTTAGCCTTTTGTTAATCCACCTGTCGTCTCAGATTTTGAAATTATGCTTTACAGTGAAAGCAATACAAGCGTTTGTGTAAGTTTATCGATCGCTCGACAAAACAATAAGTACACTTAGCATCAGGTAACTTGGTCACGAAAATCAGAAAAGCWATCAAATTAATRGTWTACCTTTGATGATCTTCGGATGTTTTTACTCACGAGACTCCCAGTTAGACAACAAATGTTCCTTTTGTTCCATAAAGATATTTTTTATATCCAAATACCTCCGTTAGTTTGGTGCGTTATGCACAGGAATCCACCGGAAAGAGCGGTCACGACAACGCAGACAAAAATTCCAAATTATACCCATAATGTCCACAGAAACATGTCAAATGTTTTTTATAATCCATCCTCAGGGTGTTTTTCAAATATCTATTCGATAATATATCAACCGGAACAGTTGGCTTTTCACTAGGACCGGGAGTAACAATGGCTGCCTTTCCCTTTTGCGCACAACTCACTCTGAGAGCCCCCACCTATCCACTTACGCAATGTGGTCGTTCACGCTCATTCTTCAAAATAAAAGCCTGAAACTATGTCTAAAGGCTGTTGACACCTTAGGGAAGCCATAGAAAAAGGAGTCTGGTTGATATCCCTTTAAATGGGCAATAGGGATGCATAGGAACAGAGAGGTTTCAAAAACAGGGGCACTTCCTGATTGGATTTTCCTCAGGTTTTAGCCTGCAATATCAGTTCTGTTTAACTCACAGACAAAATTTTGACAGTTCTGGAAACTTCAGAGTGTTTTCTATCCTAATCTGACAATTATATGCATATTCTAGTTTTGGGGGCTGAGAAATAGGCAGTTTCAAATGGGTATGTGTTTTAGCCAAAAACGAAAATACTGCCCCCTAGCCTTAAGAAGTTTTAAGCAATCATTTTGTTAGGACTGTCTAGGAGTGGTCTGAGTGGGGAGTGGAAAACTGAAAACTATTTGGTAGAAAAAAAGGTGCTATCCAGAACCCTTTTTTCTAAAGAGTGTAGGCCTACATGAATCACTGAAAAAGTCTGGTCAGTGGTCAATATCCAGGTTATAGGCTAACTTCCTGTCCTGCTCTGTTGTAATGGCATGGAAAACAGCATGTTTATCATTTATGCTCTTTCTTATTGGTCTATTAACTAATTGATCGCCTGGTGATGTCACATCGTTGGAAAGCTGTGGAGGTTGTTGTGAAGAAATCTGTTGACTGTTAAGCCTATGGTTTAAGGAAGTTGTTGCGTGGGTGTGACTCTCATCTGCTTTCTCAGAGCCTCTCTCTTTATTTCCTTCCTTTTCACTCTTTCTCTTCCTTCCATTCTCTCTTTTATCTTACCCCTCACTCTATCTCTCTCCTTCTGTCTTTCTCCTCTCTCTCTCTCATTCTCTTCCCTTCCCTCTCTCTTCCTCATCTCTTATCTTAAACAGTTGGCTCATTGTTTCATATTTCTTCATAGTCAATCATCGCCATCTGAACCTTGTACCCAGCAACATTCTCCACCTGTACAAGGCACTCCCTCCGACACATAGGGCTGAGCTCGGGACACACCGCTCTAGGGTGGAAGACTGTAAATTGACCTTTGGCACATATATCTAGGAACAGGAGTATGACCTTAGATCAGTATCTAAGCAACTTCATACTACTTCAGGTGAACAAGTGATACACACACACCACACATACGTACACACACATAAACACACACACACACACACCTTTATGACTACTGTCAGATGTTGCCTAATCCTCGTGCTGACAAGACCCGTCACGAGACAGTCAGACATGAGTGATTCTCTGTCTACTCCTCCTTTGTGTGTTAGACAACGCCAGGCCAGGGTGTTTCCCTTTCTGTTTCTCTCTCTATCGCTCTCACTCTCTTTCCCTCGATCAAACAGCTGGAAAGAGGAGTTAGGCCTAGGTGTTGCTTCCTCTCCTCGCTCCTCACTGTAGCTACTGGCTGCTGCTGAGGTTTTCATTGGGCGGTGTGAAGCACGTGTGAGGCCAGTGTGATGTGTTCTATTTTAACAAGACTGACCCCCAAGTGTTCTGCTGCCGAGTCACTGAGGGAGTCTTTGAATATCTCGTGCACACACACACATACACACACAGAACAGGTCAAGCCTAAGAATTTACCAACACTTTACCAATACATTGAGGCACTGTGGTCATAGGATTTAATTAGGTCAGAGATGGAGAAACACAACCTGAGAAATGTGATATGAACGTAGCCTTCCTGAAGTACAAATTCATTGCAGCTTTCACACAAAATCTATCCAGGCCTATTGAACTGTCAGTTAAATCAATTTTACCTCAAGATCTGATTTTGCTAAAAGCATAGACAGGGCAACAAAGTGTCCAATACTCCTTATGGCATCATGAAAGTGACAAATTAGGATTTAGTGGCCATCTTAATATCCCTCATTCTCTCTCTCAGCCTCAGAACATCTATTGTTTTGGGTACAACGGCAAAGTCTTTGTCTTGAAATACCACACAGGGATTTCACCAGCATAGGCATTAGGCATCCGTTTACTCCAAGCGGAAAAAGTTTTGCAACAAAAACAAGAGTTTCTATTGGACAAATTCAGGTAGGTCCCTCCCCTTTTGTTTCAGTTTGGTTTCTATCATAAAAGGTAAACGGTAACCGTTGCAAAACGTTTTGCAACAGACCGAACATTCTGCAAAGGAATTTGACTAATGACTACACCCCAGAAGTCTTGACCCTAAACCTAGACCACTTCCTCAACCACACCGTTTGCTCATATTGGGTGAGAAGGGGTGAATTGTGTAAGGTTGTCTGTTGCAACCACAACCACAACCAACCACACACACACACACACAAACACACACACACACA
>NC_036855.1:40780786-40784757 GCF_002910315.2 Salvelinus sp. IW2-2015 | reverse complement strand
ACACACACACACACACACACACACACACACACACACACACACACACACACACACACACACACACACACACACACACACACACACACACACAGCAAATTCACTAAAAAGCTATTCAGAAAATATTCACACCCCTTGACTTTTTCCACATTTTGTTGTGTTACATCCTGAATTTAAAATAGATTAAATTGACATTTTGTGTCACTGATCTAGACACAATACCCCATAATGTCAAAGTGGATTTTTTGTTGTTGAATGTTTTAGAAATGTATTAAAAAGGAAAAGCTGAATTGTCTCTAGTCAAATGTGCTTATCAAGTCACATAATAAGTTGCATGGACTCACCCTGTGCGCAATAATAGTAGTAATAATACCCCATGACTACTGCATCTCTGTACTCCACACATGCAATTATCTGTATGGTCCCTCAGTCGAGAAGTTGATTTCAAGCACAGATTCAACCACAAAGACCAGGAAGATTTTCCAATGATTCATAAAGAAAGACACCTTTTGGTAAATGGGTGAAAATAAAAACAGCAGACACGGAATATCCCTTTGAGCATGGTAAAGTTATCAATTACGCTTTGGATGGTATATCAACACACCCATACACTACAAAGATGCAGGTTTCCTTCCTAACTCAGTTGCCGGAGAGGAAGGAAACTGCTCAGGGATTTCACCATGAGGCAAATGGTGATCTAAAACCGTAACAGAATTTAACGGCTGTGATAGGAGAAAACTGAGGATGGATTAACAACATTGCAGTAACGCCACTATACTGACCTAAAGAACAGAGTGATAAGAAAGAAGCCTGTAGAATACACATTTTCCAAAACATGCATTCTGTTTGCACTAAAGTAATAWTCCAAAACATGTGGCAAAGAAATTAACGTGTTGTGCTGAATCCAACAAGACATCACTGAGTACCACTCTTCATATTTTCAAGCATGGTGGTGGCAGCATCATGTTATGGATATGCTTGTCATCGGCAAGGACTAGGGAGGTTTTTTAGGATAAAAATAAACTAAATAGAGCTAAGCACAGGTAAAATACTAGAGGAAAACCTGGTTCAGTCTACTTTCCAACAGACACTGGGAGATGAATTTACCTTTCAGCAGGACAATAACCTGAAACACAAGGCCAAGGCCTTGTATACGACATTGAATGTTCCTGAGTGGCCTAGTTATAGTTTTGACTTAAAACGTCTTGAAAATAATAATGTATTAAAGAATAATGGGCAAATATTGTACAATCCAGGTATGCAAAGCTCTTAAAGACTTACCCCAAAATCACTCACAGCTGTAATTGATGCCAAAGGTGATTCTAATATATGTCGACTCAAGTGGATGAAGTAAAGATATTTTAGTGTTCTATTTTTCATAAAAAATATATAAATTGTATAATTTAAATCCATTTTAATCCCACCTTGTAACATAACACATGTGTAAAAAGTCAAGGGGTGTGAATACTTTCTGAATGCCCTGTACATATTGTATACACTTTTATTTCTGGGAATTAAATAGGCTGATAGAGAAATAGAGAAGCCTGTCATTCTGTCCCAATTCTTGATCATACTAATAGTACACTGTATATATTTTATTCTGCTTTTCATTGCAGAAAGAGTCATAAAAAAGACACTAACAGGTTAAAGTGGCTAGACAAGTAGAAAAGTTGTATATAGCCTACTTAGAATTCAATGGAGAAATTAAGAAAAAAAGAGCTTGTCCTTAAATGCTCCTCTGTCTCTTGTAACTGCACATATCAACAGCCACTTTAGGAGAATTAACACAGGGTCTCTCCTCTACTGTTTTCAAATCAAATACATTTTTAGTGGTCGCATACACATATTTCGTAGATGTTATTGCGGGTGTAGCGAAATGCTTATGTTCCTAGCTCCAACAGTGCAGTAATATCTAACAATACACAGCAATACACACAAATCTAAAAGTACGAGAATAGAATTAAGAAATATAGAAATATTAGGACGAGCAACGTCAGAGTCCAGAGTATGTATGTGTGTATGTGTTTCTATATATACAGTGCCTTTGGAAAATATTCAGACCCCTTGACTGTTTCCACAATTTGTCACAGCCTTTTTTTAAAGTGGATAAAATAAAATAAAATCCTCAGCAATCTACACACAATACCCCATAATGACAAAACGAAAACAGGTTTCTAGAAATGTATGCAAATTTGGCAGCATTTACAGCACCACATCACTTTTACATAATGAAGCACCTTTGACAGCGATTTCATCCTCAATTCTTCTTGGGTATGATGCCACAAGCTTGGCACACCTGTATTTGGAGAGTTTCTCCCATTCTTCTCTGCAGATCCTCTCAAGCTCTGTCAGGTTAGAGGGGAACGTTGCTGTATAGCTATATTCAGGTCTCTCCAGACATGGTCGATCGGGTTCAAGTCTGGGCTCTGGCTGGGCCAATCAAGGACATTCAGAGACTTGTCCCAAAGCCACTCCTGCGTTGTCTTGGKTGTGTGCTTAGGGTCGTTGTCCTGTTGGAAGGTGAACCTTCGCCCCAGCCTGAGGTCTTAAGCCCTCTGGAGCAGGTTTTCATCAAGGATCTCTCTGTACTTTGCTCCGTTCATCTTCGCCTCCATCCTGACTAGTCTTTCAGTCCCTGCTGCTGAAAACATCCCCACAGCATGATGCTGCCACCCCCATGATTCACTGTAGGGATAGTGCTAGGTTCAGTCCAGACATGACGCTTGGCATTCAGGCCAAAGAGTCAAATCTTGGTTTCATCAGACCAGAGAATCTTGTTTCTCATGGTCTGAGAGTCTTTAGGTGCCTTTTGGAAAACTCCTAGTGGGCTGTCATGTGCCTTTTACTGAGGAGTGGCTTCCGTCTGGCCACTCTACCATAAAGGCCTGATTGGTGAAGTGCTGCAGAGATGGTTGTCCTTCTGGAAGGTTCTCCCATCTCCACAGAGGAACTCTAGAGCTCTATCAGAGTGACTATGGTGTTCTTGGTCACCTCCTTGACCAAAGCCCTTCTCCCCCGATTGCTCAGTTTGGCCGGGCGGCCAGGTCTAGGAAGAGTCTTGGTTGATCCAAACTTCTTCCATTTAAGAATGATGGAGGCCAATATGTTCATGGGGACCTTCAATGCTGCAAAAATGTTTTGGTACCGTTCCCTAGATCTGGGCCGCGACACAATCCTGTCTCGGAACTCTACGGACAATTCCTTTGACCTCATGGCCTGTTTTTGCTCTGACATGCACTATCAACTGTCGGACCATATAGACAGGTGTGTGCCTTTCCAAATCATGTCCAATCAATTGAATTTATCACAGGTGGACTCTAATCAAGTTGTAGAATCATTTCAAGGATGATCCATGGAAACAGGATGTACCTGAGCTCAATTTCGAGTATAATAGCAAAGGGTTTGAATACTTGTGTAAATAAGGTATTTCAGTTTTTCTTTTATACATTTGTAAAAATGTCTAATAACCTGTCTTGACTTTGTCATTATGGAGTATTGTGTGTAGATTGCTGAGGATTTTTTTTWAATTTAATCAATTTTAGAATAAGTCTGTACCAGTCTAAAAGTTTGGACACACCTACTCTATGACTCAATAACTCAAGATTTAACCCAGATGCAGACACGGGAGGCGGATGGTACAGTTCTTAGATAATTTATTCGAAACACGGGACAGGCAAAGGGCAGGTCGAGGGCAGGCAGAGGTTCATGATCAGGTCAGAGTCAGGCAGGTACAGGACGGCAGGCAGTCTCGTGGTCAGGGCAGGCAGAATGGTCACAACCGGGAAAACTAGAAAACAGGAACTAGAAAAAGACAGGATCAAGGGGAAAAACGTTGGTAGACTTGACGAACTAAACGAACTGGCAACAGACAAACAGAGAACACAGATATAAATAGACTGGGGATAACGGGGAAGATGGGCGACACCTAGAGGGGTGAAACAGATCAGGGTGTGACAATATATATATATATATAT
>NC_036855.1:40752925-40780614 GCF_002910315.2 Salvelinus sp. IW2-2015 | reverse complement strand
AAGAGAGAAGAGAGAGAGAGAGAGAGAGACGAGAGAGAAGAGCAGAGAGAGAGAGAGAGACGAGAGAGAGAGAGAGAGAGAGAGAGAGAGCGGGATTTGAGACACCGCAGTAATAAGTACGTACGCCTACCTGTATTTGATTGTTAGATAGAACGAAGAGGGAGATGCGATTGAGAGACAGACTCATTAGAAGGAAACAACAGACAAACTTTTCGAACAGCTAAACATGATCGTATAGTTGAGTAGAAAGACGCATGAGAAGTAGCTGTATAGACATTATGCTATACTGCATAGTCCTCTCTCAATTTTGTATTCCTGTCTTGGTGTGTGGCCAAGGTAATCATGTCCCTGCTTACAAATATCTGGGCCTTTGGATAGACGACAAGCTGTCTTTTAAGAATCATATTGATGAGTTAAAGGCCAAGTGCAGTCAGAATTATGTTTTTCCTGTGTGTTTTTAATCATATTGTACACCAGCTGATTAAATTAACACTGTAAAAGTGTGACAAAATATGGTCAGTGTTATTTCCTGAAACACTATATATACAAAAGTATGTGGACACCCCTTCAAATGAGTGGATTTGGCAATTTCAGCCACACGTGTTGCTGGCAGATGTATATAATCGAGCACACAACAATGCATAGACAAACTTTGGCAGTAGAATGTCCTTACTGAAGAGCTCAGTGACAAAAGTATGTGGACTTGGCACTGTCATAGGATGCCACCTTTCCAACAAGTCAGTTTGTCAAATGTCTGCCCTGCTAGAGCTGCCCCGGTAAACTGTAAGTGCTGTTATTGTGAAGTGGAAATGTCTAGGAGCAACAACGGCTCAGCCGCAAAGTGGTAGGCCACACATGCTCACAGAATGGGACCGCCGAGTGCTGAAGCCCGTAGCGCGTAAAAATCGTCTGTCTTCGGTTGCAACACTCACTTCCATGTTCCAAACTGCCTCTGGAAGCAACGTCAGTACAATAACTGTTTGTTGGGAGCTTCATTAAATGGGTTTCCATAGCCTAGCACCCGCAAACAAGCCTAAGATCACCATGCACAATGCCAAGCGTTGGCTGGAGTGGTGTAAAGCTCGTCGCCATTGGACTCTGGAGCAGTGGAAACGCGTTCCCTGGCATGCTGAACCACGCTTCACCATCTGGCAGTCCGACGGACAAATCTGGGTTTGGCGGAAGCCAGGAGAACGCTACCTGCCCCATTGCATAGTGCCAACTGTAACGTTTGATGGAGGAGGAATAATGGTCTGGGGCTGTTTTTCATGGTTCAGGCTAGGCCCCTTAGTTCCAGTGAAGGGAAATCTTAACGCTACAGCATACAATGACATTCTAGATGACTCTGTGCTTCCAACTTTGTGGCAATAGTTTGGGGAAGGGCTTTCCTGTTGTAGCATGACAATGTCCCTGTGCACAAAGTGAGGTCCATACAGATTTTTTTTTTTCCGAGATCAGTGTGGAAGAACTTGACTGGCCTGCACAGAGCCTTGACCTCAACCCCATTGAACACCTTTGGGATGAATTGAAACTCCGACTGCGAGCCAGGCCTAATCACCCAACATCAGTGCCCGACCTCACTAATGCTCTTGTGGCTGAATGGAAGGAAGTCTCTGCAATGTTCCAACATCTCATGGAAAGCCTTCCCAGAAGAGTAAAGGCTATTATAGCAACAAAAGGGGGACCAACTCCATATTAATGCCATTGATTTTGGAATGAGATGTTCGACGAGCAAGTGTCCACATACTTTTGGTCATGTAGTGTAGTTGCTGGTTGAAAATACAATCTACACAGGACCTTCTAATTAGCAGGTTTGCATGGGATACCAATAAATACATTTACTCAATGAAACTGTATCTTTCAAATGATCTTTCTCCAAAATGTCTGTTTTTTTTTTAACCATACAATAATCAGTACTGTACATTTTTTGTACCTAAAACATTTTGGTGACCCTACTGCAGTTCCCCTGCGACCCCACTAGCTGTCGGGACCCCGACTTTGAATACCACTGTGTTAGGATGTGTTTGCTGTACTGTAACAGAGTGACCGTGGCCAAAGTCCAGCTACAGACAGTCTTAATGACAGATACAGATACACATCAACATCTTGTCAGCGATCAAAGCAGGGCAAGCAGAGGAGTGTATGGTAAAATTGTGCTTGGGCGGGTAGTTGTTTTAATGCAGTCATACTGGCCCTTTAGCATTAACTTAGCATTAACGTAGGCTAACAATGATATTTTAATAAGGATATTGGTGACTAGAAGTCTGTCCTGGAGGCAGTGACAACGTCATGTATGGCTCTAACATTCCATGGACATTAACTTTGGCCTGTAATATTGATCAACTCCTATCTCTCTCTCTCTCTCTCTCTCTCTCTCTCTCTCTTCGGGGCTCTCTCTCTCTCTCTCTCTACTCTCTCTCTCTCTCTCTTCTCTCTCTCTCTCTACTCTCTCTCTTCTGTTCGTCTCCTCCTTATCTCTCTCTCTCTCTCTCTCTCTCTCTCGCTCTCTCGCTCCTCTCTTCTCTTCTCTCTCTCTCTCTCTCTCTCTCTGCTCTCTCTCTCTCTCTCTCTCTCTCTCTCTCTCTCTCTCTCTCTCTCTCTCTCTCTCTCTCTCTCTCTCTCTCTCTCTCTCTCTCTCTCTCTCTCTCTCTCTCTCTCTCTCTCTCTCTCTCTCTCTCTTCTCTCTCTCTCCTCTCTCCCCCCTTCCTTTCCTTTTTTTTTTCTTCTTTCTCTCTCTCTCTCTCTCTCTCTCTCTCTCCAGGTAAGTCCCACCTGGCCATTGTTCAGAAGGTGAATGACGAGGGGGAGGGGGATCCGTTCTACGAGGTGCTGGGATTGGTCACCCTGGAAGACGTCATCGAGGAGATCATCAAATCAGAGATCTTGGATGAGTCTGACCTCTACAGTGAGTCTATAAAATGTAACACACTCATAACACGTTTGTTACATCTTCGCTTTTATGTCATGTGAGCCTGTAACACATGTATTACTTGCACTGAAATAATAGATACAAGCTATACCCTTTTCACACTACTGAGCCAAACAAAGCTGAGCTGTACTTTGCTCACCTGCTTATGCATCCACCATGCTGGAATGGACAATGTGAATTGTCACCACAGTATGGTTCAGTAAGGTTCAGGATGGATAGTGTGAAAAGGGTATTAGAAAAGGCTGTTATTGGTTTTAAATAAGACATATGGATGTATCTCTGATTCTGACCTGTCCTTTATGTTGTCTCTCTCCCTCCCAGCTGACAACAGCAGAAACAGGAAAAAGGTGGCACCCAATAAGAACAAGAGGAACTTCTCTGCCTTCAAACAGAGCGAGAGCGAATCCAAAGTCAAGATCTCCCCTCAACTGCTATTGGCCGCTCACCGCTTCCTGACTACAGGTTAGAACATGTGACCCTGCCCACCAACCAAAATAATGACATGTGGGGCAATCAACCTCCCAACCACACCATACAAAGCAAAACACTCACATGCACTATAGAATCACCATATAGTATGTGATTCTCAGTTGTTAAGCTACGGTTACAACTCAAGGTCATAGTTTCAATTCCTGCAGGTATTAAACATTCATTGTAAAAATGAAACATTCTCAAACCTGTTTGAATGTAATTACATAAATGATTCACTTGTAGTAATCTATGTAACACAAAGTGTTACCAGCACCACTAGTCATGTGGTCTGTTGTAGCATGCTGTCAGCTAGAGCGAGAATGCCGTTGCAGTTACCTCTTTCTCTAAAATAACAGACAGAGCAGTGTTACAGCATGCCTGTCTGTGTCTGCCTCTACAAGTCTCGTTGTCTTTTCTTTTTGTCACTACTGGGATTGTTTCAGTGTCTATATCAGTCTATCTCACCACTCTCTGATGCTGTCATCCTCCTGTCTCCTCTCTTTCTGTCGCTTCTCTCTCTCTGTCTTTATGTCTCTGTGATGTTGCTGACATCATGTCATCACCACTAAAGACACGCAGCATATTGTTGGACTACTTTATCATTGGATCATTTCAATTCAATATATAGCTGTGATAAACCACAGCCTTATATATGTCTGTGTCTATAATATATGTCTAATATACTGCATGTCTCTCTCCCATCCAGAGGTTAATTAGCCCATACCAGATCTCATACATGCATATACGTATCTTACATGTTGTATGTACAATATATTTATCTCCCTGCCTCATCCAGAGGTGACGTTGTTCAGCCCGTCCCAGATCTCAGACAAGGTTCTGTTGAGGATTCTAAGACACCCAGACGTGATCCAGGAGATCAAGTTTAATGACAGTGACAAACGCTGTCCTCAACACTATGTCTACCAGAGAGGGAAGGCAGTTGACTACTTCATACTCTTATTGCAGGTAAGGCCTCTCAATGGTCGATTATTCTTTCTGTCTCTCTTTTTCTCCCTCAACTCTTTTATAACCTCTACAAACGAGTATAACAAACAACTAACAGGTTAATTCTGTTCCAACATGGTTTCTGTGCACCAACCGAATCACATGCTACATCAAATTCCCACATGAAAGGTTCCTCCTTTGTTAGTTCACTAGTCATTGCTTACTCTATTCATACTGGACTATATAGGCCTGAGCAACACGCTCTAACATCCCTGCTACATGTCACAAATGGCAGCTCCCCGTCCTGTCTTGACGGGGGTCACAAAAGGGTCCACAAAGCATTTTTAATCCCAACCCTTATTCAACAATGAACTGGGTTGATGGAGGGAAGCTTTTTGTGTAACAACACTAACCCAGAGGGAGCCTATACATTTTGGGGCGGCAGGTAGCCTAGTGGTTAGAGCGTTGGGCCAGTAACCGAACGGTTGCTCGATCAGATCCCTGAGCTGACAAGGTAAAAATCTGTCATTCTGCCACCTGAACATTGCAGTTAACCTATTGTTCCTAGGCCGTCATTGTAAATAAGAATTTGCCTAGTTAAATAAAAGGTTAAAAATAATCAATCAACCACACAGCCAGATTAACCATCCTATTTAAGGACTGTTGAGAATGCCGGCTTTGGACTCACACCTACACTCTCTTCGACATATTGCGCTCCCAAGCCTGTATATTCATCTCCGTGCAGATAAAGCAGAGGAGAAGAGACGAGGAGGCCACTTTAGACTATTGAGATGCTGGGCAGGGCAGGGGGTATAGTCAGGGGGTAGCGTTAGTGCAGCTGGTACTGCAGCAGGAGGTTAGAGGCTGCAAGGGATGGAGCGGAAGGTACTGGGGGCTCCTGGAGAGGGCATGGTGTGTGGTGAACAGTGGGCGAGAGAGGGGAGGGTGGAGCGAGAGAGTGTACGTGCAGAGGAAGGAAGGGATGGGGGGAGAAAGAGAAAGACATATTTGGGTCCAGAGGGGCCTGGCCTTCAGTAATTGATCCCTCTTATGTAAGGGAGAAAGAGAGATGGAAATGGGGGGGGGGGGGGAAACACCATGTGTACCATGCTGTCAGTTATCTGTGTATCAAAACACACATTTTTTATTTATTTTATTTATGTTTTAACTTGATTTAATCAGGGAGTCATACTGAGACCAAGGTCTCTTTTACGGATGAGCCCTGAATTACATAAATTACAGAAAATACACACGCAATATATATAAAAATATATATAGGTTGGACACACCTACTCATTCAAGGGTTTTTCTATATTTTGACTATTTTCTACATTGTAAAATAATAGCGAAGTCATCAACACTATGAAATAACACATATGGAATCATGCAGTAACCAAAAAAGTTTTAGCCACCCTTTGCCTTGATGACAGCCTTGCACACTCTTGGCATTCTCTCAACCAGCTTCATGAGGTAGTCACCTGGAATGCATTTCAATTAACAGTTGTGCCTTGTTAAAAGTTAATTTGTGGAATTTCTTTCCTTCATAATGCACTAGAGCCAATCAGTTGTGTTGTGACAAGGTATGTGTCATGGATCCCTCTGGAACTTTCATTGCGCACACCTGGCCCCTATTCCCACTGATTGTATTTGTATGTACGTGCCCTTTGTTCACCATGGTGCTGTCTATTATTGTTGCAATGTCCGTTGGTGCGTGTGAGTACCTGTGCTGTGTGTTTTGGCTTTCGTGCCATTGTGGATTGCGCAGATGATTACGGGTCTCGTTCCGTTTACCACATTGTGCGCGTGTGTTATTTATTCGAGGTACTCCTCGCTCTTTTGTTTTGGGTTTCTACCCTGTGTTTTGTTGCGTTCTTGTTTGGTCTTCATCCCCGTACCTTTACACGGCGCGCCATAATTTGGGCTTAATAAAAACAACTATTATGCATTCCTGCGCCTGTCTCCCGAATCTCTTCATACCAACGTCACAGTAGGGGTGGTATACAGAAGATATTTTATTTTGTAAAATACCAAGTCCATACTATAGAAAGAACAGCTCAAATAAGAAAAAATAAACAACAGTCCGTCATTACTTTAAGACATGAAGGTCAGTTGTGAGAGAAAAATTGCAAGATTATGGGTTAAAGGTTCTTATAACTCTATTGTGTCTGTGTGAACTGAAAGGGGGAGATTTAACACTGACCGGAGATTTACGATGTCTTTGGGTGATACCGCATTCCAGAGCATGAGTTAATGTTTCTGTACGGGGTACCACGGGGAGATGGCTCCAGTATGGAGTTGTGAGGCCAGACGCTGGTCTCTACACAATGAGGACAGTTTTTACAGCAGATACTATCTGATGTGAATTATAAGTATATTTCATAGACATTTTAACCTTGTGACCCATTCCATACATCTGTTGTTTGTCATGTAGATTGAAGGAGGATGGACGTTGCTATAAAATGCTGTGGCTCAAACCAGCTCGTTGAGTTCTCATTGATCACCTCCAGGGGTGATTACCGACAAGCTCCATTACTGCATTAGTTAAATAATAAAGTTTGATTGTTTTCAAGAAATCTAAAAGTCTCTCCTTTTGATTACAATAATTCCACCACACAGTCTATCCAGAACATTTCAAAACTTTTAAAGTTTATTCAAGTGCAGTCGCAAAAACCATCAAGCGCTATGATGAAACTGGCTCTCATAAGGACCGCCACAGGAAAGGACGATCCTGAGTTTCCTCTGCTGAAGAGGCCAAATAAATGCTTCACAGAGTTCAGGTAACAGACACATCTCAACATCAACTGTTCAGAGCAGACTGTGTGAATCAGGCCTTCATGATTGAATTGCTGAAAAGAAACCACTAATAAAGGACACCAATAATAAGAAGAGACTTGCTTAGGCCAAAAAACATGAGCAATGGACATTAGAACAGCGGAAATCTGTCCTTTGTTTTGATGAGTCCAAATGTGAGATTTTTGGTTCCAACCACTGTGTCTTTGTGAGACACAGAGTAGGTGTCTCACACCCCCCCGCCCCCCCTTACAAGATTTTAGATGCAGCTAATTGTATAGAGTGGTCTCATTCCATCTGGATGTCATAAGGTGAATGCACCAATTTGTAAGTCGCTCTGGATAAGAGCGTCTGCTAAATGACTTAAATGTAAATGTAAATGTAGGTGAATGGATTATCTCTGCATGTGTAGTTCCCACCATGAAGCATGGAGGAGGAGGTGCGATGGTGTGGGGGTGCTTTGCTGGTGACACTGTCAGTGATTTATTTAGAATTCAAGGCACACTTAACCAGCATGGCTACCACAGCATTCTAAAGRGAAACGCCATCCCATCTGGTTTGAGCTTTGTGGGACTATCATTTGTTTTTCAGCAGGACAATGACCCAACACACCTCCAGGCTGTGTATGGGCTATTTGACCAAGAAGGAGAGTGATAGAGTGCTGCATCAGATGACCTGGCCTCCACAATCATACGACCTCAACCCAATTGAGATGGTTTGGGATGAGTTGGACTGCAGAGTGAAGGCAAAGCAGCCAACAAGTGCTCAGCATATGTGAGAACTCCTTCCAGACTGTTGGAAAAGCATTCCAGGTGAAGCTGGTTGAGAGAATACCAAAGAGTGTGCAAAGCTGTCATCAAGGCAAAGGGTGGCTACTTTGAAGAATATAAAATATGAAATGTATTTTGATTTGTTTAACACTTCTTTGGTTACTACATGATTCCATATGTGTTATTTACAATGTAGAAAATAGTAAAAATAAAGGAAAACCCTTGAATGAGTAGGTGTGTCCAAACTATATACTATATGTACAGTGCATTCGGAAAGTATTTAGCCCCCTTTACTTTTTCCACATTTTGTTACGTTACAGCCTTATTGTAAAATGTATGAAATACCCAGTTCTTTGTTGAAGCACCTTTGGCAGCGATTACAGACTTGAGTCTTTTTGGGTATGACTTTACAAGCTTGACACCTGTATTTGGGAAGTTTCTCCCTTTCTTCTCTGCAGATCCTTTCAAGCTCTGTCAGGTTGGATGGGGACTGTCGCTGCACAGCTATTTTCAGGTCCAGCATTGAAGGTTCAAACTTTGTCCATTTAAGAATGTGTTCTTGGGGACCTTCAATGCTACAGAAATTTTTTGGACCTTTCCCCAGATCTGTACCTCGACACAATCCTGTCTCAGAGCTCTGTGGACAATTCCTTCGACCTCGTGGACTTACGGTTTTTGCTTGACATGCACCGTCAACTGAGGGACCTTAAATTGGCAGGTGGGTGCCTTTCCAAATCATGTCCAATCAAATGAACTTACCACAGGTGGACTCCAACAAGTTGTAGAAACATCTCAAGGATGATCAATGGAAACAGGATGCACCTCAAATTCGAGTCTCATAGCAAAGAGTCTGAATACTTGTAAAGTAAATAAAGGTATTTTCTGTTTTGCATTTTTACAAATTAGCAAAAAATATCAAACCTGTTATCGCTTTGTCATTATGGGCTATTGTGTGTTTTATTGAGAATCTTTTTCAAATCCATTTTATAATAAGGCTGTAACGTAACAAAATGTGGAAAAGGGAAGGTGTATGAATTCTTTCCGAATACAGTGTAAGTAAGTAGGAGAATATAACACAATAGATCTGGTAAAAGATAATATGTTTTAGACTGATCCAATGAACCATTGCATTTCTGTTCAATTTTTGTATCAAGACTGCCCATGTGCCTATTTGTTTATTAATAACTATTCATGTTCAAAATTGTGCACTCTCCTCAACAATAGCATGGTATTCTTTCATTGTAATACTACTGATAATTGGACAGTGCAGTTAGATTAACAAGAATATAAGCTTTCTGCCAATATCAGAATGTCTATGTCCTGGGAAATTTTCTTGTTACTTACAACCTCATGTTAATTGCATACCTACATTAGCTCAAACCGTCCCGTTTCCACCGATCCCGAAGAAGTTTTAACGGTTCAGCAGTCTATATGGCCCATGATAGGTCCTTAGTGATGTGAACACCAAGGAATTTGAACAGTTGAGCTGTTGAGGTTTTTTCCCCCACACTTGACGCTCCAGTACTGTTTGCCATGCGGTAGCAGAAAGAACCATCTTGGACTTGGGTGGCCGGAGTCTTTGACAATTTTTAGGGCTTTCCTCTGTCCTGGATGGCAGGAAGCTTGGCCCCAGTGATGTACTGGGCCATACACACTACCCTTGTAGCACATTGAGGATGGATGCCGAGCAGTTGCCATACCAAACTGTGATGCAACCAGTCAGGAATGCTCTTGATAATGCAGCTTTAGAACTTTTTGAGGCTCTGAGGTCCCATGCCAAATCTTTTCAGCCTCCTGAAAAGGCGTTGTCGTGCCCTCTTCATGACTGCTTTGGTGTGTTTGGACAATGATAGGTCTTTAGTGATGTGGACACCAATTTGAAGCTCTTAACCCGCTTCATTACAGCTCCTCTTTTTTCTGTAGTCCAACGATCTGCTCCTTTGTCTTGCTCACGTTGAGGGAAAGGTTGTTGTCTTGGACACCAACTGCCAGGTTTCTGACCACCTCCCTACATGCGGTCCCATCATCCTCGCGTGATCGGGCCTACCACCGTCTGTCATTGGCAAACTTAATGGTGTGTTGGAGTCGTGCTTGGCCACATAGTCGTGGCCACATAGTCACAGCACAGCTCAACCAGACCCGACCCATCACAGCACAGTTCTACCCTCCTGTACTCCCTGGGTGAACAGGGAGTACACGAGGGACTAACAGCCCCCATGAGGAACCCCTGTGTTGAGGGTCAGCGTGTGGAATGTGTGTTGCCTATCTGAGACAATCCTGTCTCAGAGCTCTGTGGACAATTCCTTCGACCTCGTGGCTTTGGTTTTGCTCTGACATGCACCGTAACTGCGAGGGACCTTAAATTGGCAGGTGGGTGCCTTTCCAAATCATGTCCAATCACAATGAATTACCACAGGTGGACTCCAATCAAGTTGTGAAACATCCAAGGATGATCAATGGAAACAGGTGCACCTCAAATTCGAGTCTCATAGCAAAGAGTCTGAATACTTGTAAATGTAATAAAGGTATTTCTGTTTTGCATTTTTACAAATTAGCCAAAAATATTCAAACCGTTATCGCTTTGTCATTATGGGCTATTGTGTGTTTATTGAGAATCTTTTTCAAATCCATTTATAATAAGGCTGTAACGTAACAAAATGTGGAAAAGGGAAGGTGTATGAATTCTTTCCGAATACAGTGTAAGTAAAGTAGGAATATAAACACAATAGATCTGGTAAAAGATAATATGTTTTAGACTGATCCAATGAACCATTGCATTTCTGTTCAAAATTTTGTATCAAGACTGCCCAATGTGCCTCATTTGTTTATTAATACTATTCATGTTCAAAATTGTGCACTCTCCTCAAACAACAATAGCATGGTATTCTCTTTCATTGTAAAGCTACTGTAAATTGGACAGTGCAGTTAGATTAACAAGAATATAAGCTTTCTGCCAATATCAGATATGTCTATGTCCTGGGAAATTTTCTTGTTACTACAACCTCATGTTAATTGCATAACCTACATTAGCTCAAACCGTTCCGTTTCCACCGATCCCGAAGAAGTTTTAACGCGTTCAGCAGTCTTATGGCCCATGATAGGTCCTTAGTGATGTGAACACCAAGGAATTGAACAGTTGAGCTGTTGAGGTTTTTCCCCCACACTTGACGCTCCAGATACTGTTTGCCATGCGTAGCACGAGAATAAACCATCTTGGACTTGGGGTGGCCGGAGGTCTTTGACAATTTTTAGGGCTTTCCTCTGTCCTGGATGGCAGGAAGCTTGGCCCCAGTGATGTACTGGGCCATACACACTACCCTCGCTGTAGCACATTGAGGATGGATGCCGAGCAAGTTGCCATTACCACAAACTGTGAATGCAACCAGTCAGGGACTGCTTGATAATGCAGCTTTAGAACTTTTTGAGGCTCTGAGGTCCCATGCCAAATCTTTTCAGCCTCCTGAAAACAAAAGGCGTTGTCGTGCCCTCTTCGACTCTTTGTTAGATCCTGATATCTAGCTTTTGGGTAAAGTTGGACCAATGATAGGTCTTTAGTGATGTGGACACCAATTGAAGCTCTTAACCCGCTTCATTACAGCTCCTCTTTTTTGCTTGTAGTCCACGATTGCTCGCTTTGTCTTGCTTCAACGTGAGGGAAAGGTTGTTGTCTTGGCACCACACTGCCAGGTTTCTGACCATCCTGCCTACATGCGTCCCATCATCCTCGGTGATCGGGCCTACCACCGATCTGTCCATTGGCAACTTAATGTGGTGTTGAGAGTCCGTGCTTGGCCACATAGTCCGTGGCACATAGTCACAGCACAGCATTACAACCAGACCCGACCCATCACAGCACAGTTCTACCCTCCTGTACTCCCTGGGTGAACAGGGAGTACACGAGGGGACTAAGCACGCCCCCATGAGGGACCTCTGTGTTGAGGGTCAGCGTGTGGAATGTGTTGTTGCCTATCCCCACCACTTGGGCCTGTACTGGGGATGGGAGTAAGGAAGTTAACCAAAACTAGCCTGGGAGGGCGGTTGTGGGGGGAATGAGGAGGAGGGTGGTGTGGAGGGCAGTGTGGCTGCAGACGCTCCAAACTCTCAGCATATGAGGGCTGATGATGTGAATGATACATGGTGTGGGCTGCATCATGTGGTGCACTACCCTCGACAGTGTTTTGATAGACCCTAGGGTAGTGGTCGGTGCTGTGTAGAGCTGGGCTGAGTTGAGGTGGGCCTGATCTGGTAGAACTGTGCTGTGATGGGTCGGGTCTGGTTGAGCTGTGCTGTGATGGGCCGGGTTTGGTTTAGCTGTGCTGTGATGGACCGGGGTCTAGTTGAGCTGTGCTGTGATGTGCCGGGTCTTGTAGAGCTGTGCTAAGGCGAAAAATACCAACCCCCCTCTAACCCCCCAGCCAGCCTCTGCCCCACTTTGTGTACACACACTAGAAACACACACCCAACCCCCCACCCCATAGTTTTTCACATAAGTCATTTATGGCATTAGGGTCCCCAAATAGTCATTATCCAGGGCCAGTAATCCAGTTATCGTTAAGCAACTTGTTCGCCTCCCCACCCCTCACTTATGATGATGGTATACACCCAGTGGGGGACATAGTAGACCCCACAGGTGGAATAATCCATAGAGCTATGTTTAGGGGTGGGAGAGCAACACTGTCAACATGCAAAGCCATGTTGCCAACAATAGAATGTTAGGAGATGGAATGGGAATTTCCACTCATTGTTTATTGTTGCTCTTGCAAATAATGTTATACTCCTACAGGGGGATTGGACTGCCTGTAAAAGAAAGAGGGGAACAGAGAGGAGATGGAAAGAGGAGATATTTGGTTAATTTTGTGTAATCATACGTTTGTACACATCATGAGGTGCCTATAGTAACTGTGTTTGTAGTATTATGACCTGTGTGGTCACGAATTAATGAATTGGTTGTTCTCGGAAATGTACTGTGTGTGTGTGTGTGTGTGTGTGTGTGTGTGTGTGTGTGTGTATGTTTGTGTGTGTGGGCTGCATTTGTTTATGAAAGAGAATATGCATGGGAGCCCCAATCTTCATTCGACCGCTAGTCTCAACAGCCAATTATTGCAGGATATCCAATGATATGCAGTAACAACAACCACCAGTATTTCTGTTCTCAAACCATAGCAAAGAGGAACGACAGTCCTGCAGGCATGGTCAGTGTAGTTCAGTGCTGTTGTGTGTGTGTGTGTGTTGTGTGTGTGTGTGTGGGTGTGTGTGTGTGTGTGTGTGTGTGTGTGTGTGTGTGTGTGTGTGTGTGTTGTGTGTGTGTGTGTGTGTGTGTGTGTGTGTGTGTGTGTGTGTGTGTGTGTGTGTGTGTGTGTGTGGGTGGGTGGGTGGGCGGGTGTGTGTGCATCTATCCTGGTACTAACCATTACGTATGTCTATAAACATTTCTGGTTGTTTGTTTTTCTGTTTGTGTGTGTGTAGCCTATGTTAACTAGTCTCACACAAGCTTACTGAAGCTTACTCAAGCTTACTCACAATGGTACATTTTGGATCCAAATGAAGTAATAAAGCATGTGTGTGCTTTCGTCTGTGCCTCCCTGCCTCCCTGCCTGCCTGTGAGTGTGTGTGTGTGTGTTGTTATTGATGATCTCTCTGCATGGTTTCTCAGCAGTGTGTGTGTGTCAGACCGTGCCGCAGGCTGCGGTGACACACACACTCAGGACCCCCCAGAGGTGAATCTGACATTGATGTTGACTCAAAATGGCTACTTAATGTTTCCCAGGAAATGTATTTTTGCTAGGTCTGAGGTGCCTGTGTGGCAATTGAAAACTGATTGGAGAGGGGAGAGCAAAACACACACGCACATGCATGCTCCTGACCCCCCAGTGAAGGGGTCATAACTGGCTGACGGAGAGCTCTGACCCCTACAAGGGCTTAGCACACACACACCTCGGAAACTCTCTCCAATCAGGGGTGGCAGTCAGCCTAGCAGGTTACAGCGTTTGGCCAGTAACAAAAAGGTTGCTAATTTGAATCCCTGAGCCGACAATATGAAAAAGCTGAGCACTATCTCACAAATAATAAAGGAATCATGGTCTCAAGATCTCAATCTCCTGGTTTCTGTTCACATTGCTTGAAAACAGGAAGCATCAAATGCAAGAGACATAGGGGTCAGTTAGAGCCTCTTCAACCTCAGGAGGCTGAAGAAATTTGGCTTGTCACCAAAAGCACTCACAAACTTCTACAGATGCACAATCGAGAGCATCCTGATCTCCGAATGTGTGGTTCCCACAATGAAGCATGGAGGAGGAGGTGTGCTGGAGTGTGGGGTTCTTTGCTGGTGACACTGTCTGTGATTTATTTAGAATTCAAGGCACACTTAACCAGCATGGCTACCACAGCATTCTGCAGCGATACGCCATCCCATCTGGTTTGCGCTTAGTGGGACTATAATTTGTTTTTCAACAGGACAATGACCCAAAACACACCTCCAGGCTGTGTAAGAGCCATTTGACCAAGAAGGAGAGTGATGGAGTGCTGCATCAGATGACCTGACCTCCACAATCACCCGACCTCAACCCAATTGAAATGGTTTGGGATGAGTTGGACCGCAGAGTGAAGGCAAAGCAGCCAACAAGTGCTCAGCAGATGTGGGAACTCCTTCCAGACTTTTGGAAAAGCATTCCAGGTGAAGCTGGTTGAGAGAATACCAAGAGTGTGCAAAGCTGTTATCAAGGCAAAGGGTGGCTACTTTGAAGAATCTAAAATCTAAAATATATTTTGATTTGTTTAACACTTCTTTGGTTACTACATGATTCCATATGTGTTATTTCATAGTTTTGATGTCTTCACTATTATTCTACAATGTAGAAAATAGTAAAAATAAAGGAAAACCCTTGAATGAGTAGGTGTGTCCAAACGTTTGACTGGTACTGTATATATACTATATGTACAGCGCATTCGGAAAGTATTTAGCCCCCTTTACTTTTTCCACATTTTGTTACGTGGTTTGGGATGATTTGGACCGTAGAGTGGAGCTGATTGAAAGAATGTGCCAAGAGTGTGCAAAGCTGCCATCAAGGCAAAGGGTGGCTACTTTGATTTTTGGTTACTACATGATTCCATATGTTTTATTTCATAGTTTTGATGTCTTCACTATTATTCTACAATGTAAAAAATAATGAAAATAAAGAAATACCCTTAAATGAGTAGGTGTGTACAAAATGTTGACTGGTACTTTATATATAATATTTATATATTTTTCAATATATTTTACTTCATTATTTTCCCATAACCCTACCACTGTTCCCCTAATTGGAGTAAACTAATGAACAACAACACTTAGGGTTCCACTTCCAGTTTATACACACTAAACTCAGCAAAAAAAGAAATGTCCCTTTTTCAGGACCCTGTCTTTCAAAGATAATTCGTAAAAATCCAAATAACTTCACAGATCTTCATTGTAAAGCGTTTAAACACTGTTTCCCATGCTTGTTCAATGAACCATAAACAATTAATGAACACGCACCTGTGGTACGGTCGTTAAGACACTAACAGCTTACAGACGGTAGGCAATTGTCCAAGATGGCATAGCAGTCAGACGTCTTTTTGTCCTCGTCTTTTCGTGTCCCGTATATATATATATTTACACCTTTCTTCGCATATCTTTTATATATTTTATTTTCCAAAAACTCAACTTCAAAACACTTTCCTGCAACCCGCCTCACCAATTTAAAAAAAAAGTATTATTTACCTCAAATCTGAAATCCACAATAGAAGCTAACCAGAAGCTAGCCAGAAGCTAACCAGAAGCTACCCAGAAGCTAGCCAGAAGCTAGCCAGAAGCTACCCAGAAGCTAGCCAGAAGCTACCCAGAAGCTAGCCAGTTTAGACACGGCTAGAACAACCCGGATGTTCTAGCCGTGTCTGAATCCTGGCTTAGGAAGACCACCAAAAATTCTGAAATTTTCATCCCTAACTACAACATTTTCAGACTAGATAGAACGGCCAAAGGGGGCGGTGTTGCAATCTACTGCAAAGATAGCCTGCAGAGTTCTGTCCTACTATCCATGTCTGTACCCAAACAATTTGAACTTCTACTTTTAAAAATCCACCTCTCTAAAAACAAGTCTCTCACCGTTGCCGCCTGCTATAGACCACCCTCTGCCCCCAGCTGTGCTCTGGACACCATATGTGAACTGATTGCCCCCCATCTATCTTCAGAGCTCGTGCTGCTAGGCGACCTAAACTGGAACATGCTTAACACCCCAGCCATCCTACAATCTAAGCTTGATGCCCTCAATCTCACACAAATTATCAATGAACCTACCAGGTACCACCCCAAAGCCGTAAACACGGGCACCCTCATAGATATCATCCTAATTGCCCGCTAAATACACCTCTGCTGATTTCTACCAAGATCTCAGCGATCACTGACTCATTGCCTGCATCCGTAATGGGTCAGCGGTCAAACGACCTCCACTCATCACTGTCAAACGCTCCCTGAAACACTTCAGCGAGCAGGCCTTTCTAATCGACCTAGCCGGGCTATCCTGGAAGGATATTGATCTCATCCCGTCAGTAGAGGATGCCTGGTTATTTTTTAAGAATGCCTTCCACACCATCTCAAATAAGTATGCCCCATTCAAGAAATTTAGAACCAGGAACAGATATAGCCCTTGGTTCTCTCCAGACCTGACTGCCCTTAACCAACACAAAAACATCCTATGGKYTTCTGCATTAGCATCGAACAGCCCCCGTGATATGCAACTTTTCAGGGAAGCTAGAAACCAATATACACAGGCAGTTAGAAAAGCCAAGGCTAGCTTTTTCAAGCAGAAATTTGCTTCCTGCAACACAAATTCTAAAAAGTTCTGGGACACTGTAAAGTCCATGGAGAATAAGAACACCTCCTCCCAGCTGCCCACTGCATTGAAGATAGGAAACACTGTCACCACCGACAAATCCACTATAATTGAGAATTTCAATAAGCATTTTTCTACAGCTGGCCATGCTTTCCACCTGGCTACCCCTACCCCGGTCAACAGCACTGCACCCCCCACAGCTACTCGCCCAAGCCTTCCCCATTTCTCCTTCTCCCAAATCCAGTCAGCTGATGTTCTGAAAGAGCTGCAAAATCTGGACCCCTACAAATCAGGCGGGCTAGATAATCTGGACCCTTTCTTTCTAAAATTATCTGCTGAAATTGTTGCCATCCCTATTACTAGCCTGTTCAACCTCTCTTTCGTGTCGTCTGAGATTCCCAAAGATTGGAAAGCAGCTGCGGTCATCCCCCTCTTTAAAGGGGGGGACACTCTTGACCCAAACTGCCTTTCTAAGGTCTTTGAAAGCCAAGTCAACAAACAGATTACCGACAATTTCGAATCCCACCATACCTTCTCCGCTATGCAATCTGGTTTCAGAGCTGGTCATGGGTGCACCTCAGCCACGCTCAAGGTCCTAAATGATATCTTAACCGCCATCGATAAGAAACAATACTGTGCAGCCGTATTCATTGACCTGGCCAAGGCTTTCGACTCTGTCAATCACCACATCCTCATCGGCAGACTCGACGCTGGTTTCTCAACTATTGATTGCCTTGCCTGGTTCACAGACTTACTTCTCTGATAGAGTTCAGTGTGTCAAATCGGAGGGTCTGTTGTCCGGGCCTCTGGCAGTCTCTATGGGGGTGCCACAGGGTTCAATTCTTGGACCGACTCTCTTCTCTGTATACATCAATGATGTCGTTCTTGCTGCTGGTGAGTCTCTGATCCACCTCTACGCAGACGACACCATTCTGTATACTTCTGGCCCTTCTTTGGACACTGTGTTAACAACCCTCCAGGCGAGCTTCAATGCCATACAACTCTCCTTCCGTGGCCTCCAATTGCTCTTAAATACAAGTAAAACTAAATGCATGCATTTCAACTCTGGACGGTTCTGACTTAGAATATGTGGACAACTACAAATACCTAGGTGTCTGGTTAGACTGTAAACTCTCCTTCCAGACTCACATCAAACATCTCCAATCCAAAGTTAAATCTAGAATTGGCTTCCTATTTCGCAACAAAGCATCCTTCACTCATGCTGCCAAACATACCCTCGTAAAACTGACCATCCTACCGATCCTCGACTTCAGCGATGTCATTTACAAAATAGCCTCCAACACTCTACTCAATAAATTGGATGCAGTCTATCACAGTGCCATCCGTTTTGTCACCAAAGCCCCATATACTACCCACCACTGCTATGGTCATCTACAAGACCCTACTAGGTAAAGTCCCCCCTTATCTCAGCTCGCTGGTGACCATAGCAGCACCCACCTCTAGCACGCACTCCAGCAGGCATATCTCTCTGGTCACCCCAAAACCAATTCTTCCTTTGGCCGCCTCTCCTTGGTCTAGTTAGGTGGACAGACTGAGCTTGTTGTCATTGCAGGCAATCTCAACACTGTGCGTTACAGGGAAGACATCCTCCTCCCTCATGTGGTACCCTTCCTGCAGGCTCATCCTGACATGACCCTCCAGCATGACAATGCCACCAGCTATACTGCTCATTCTGTGCGTGATTTCCTGCAAGACAGGAATGTCAGTGTTCTGCCATGGCCAGCGAAGAGCCCGGATCTCAATCCCATTGAGCACGTCTGGAACCTGTTTGATCGGAGGGGGAGGGCTAGGGCCATTCACCCCAGAAATGTCTGGGAACGTGCAGGTGCCTTGGTGGAAAAGGGGGGTAACATATCACAGCAAGAACTGGCAAATCTGGTGCAGTCCATGAGGAGACTGCACTGCAGTACTTAATGCAGCTGGTGGCCACACCAGGTACTGACTGTTACTTTTGATTTTGATCCCCCCTTTGTTCAGGGACACATTATTCCATGTCTGTTAGTCACATGTCAGTTTATGTCTCAGTTGTTGAATCTTGTTATGTTCATGCAAATATTTATACATGTTAAGTTTGCTGAAAATAAACGCAGTTGACAGAGTTTATACAAATGTTACGGACACAGTATGATTTACTGTGTTGCTTTTGTTTGTTACTTCTGTTTATTTTTAGTCCCATCCTTCAGCTATCCTCAAACCCTCCCATCTATCTCTGAAGACCATCCAGTTTTGATTTGTATCTGCCATATATTTTTCAACTGTACTGTGATGTTTCACAAAAGTTCTGAACCTTTCTATTCTCATAGTTTCTAACGATTGTAAATTAAAGATAACATTTTTTGCTAAGAGTATTATTATATTATTGATCGATTGACTATGACTGTTTAAATCACCCAGCAGTGCTATTTATGGAGTTAGCTCCATGTAAATGTCAATTTTCTGGTCCTTAAATTAAACTGGTATCATTTGTAATTTATCACTATTTTCTTTAATCGATTTTGGTCTTTAATGCAGGGCCAACTGACGAGTTCCTTACTTTCTTCCCCTTCAACTTGCCTCTTCCATTTTTGCAGTAATGCTGCAATTAGAGAGTTGTAATTTTGAGTAGAGCAGACATTTCCATATATTTTTGTTCGCTGCATGTGTGACATAACTCCACCAGTCCTATTTATGATATAATTTACAAAGATTATACCGTAAGATTAAAACAATCCCAAAAACAATCCCTGGTAGAAGAAAATACAAAGAAAAAAACAACATGTTTTTTTTTTGAGTCGATCAAGTGAAGATCGGCCGCGTCAATGGCGTGCAATGAAGGCGTCGCTCTCTGACCAAATTTGGTGTCCTATAGGATATACTACACCCCTAAGGATATAGTGAAGTCTGGCTACGTTCTAGGATCTCTGAGGAATACATACAGACGTGAGTTGACTGCTTGAAACAACATTTAGGGTTCGATTTTCACAGATTGAGACATTCTTACTAATCTGCTAAACAACCAGTTCGGATTTAAGTATAACTTTTGTATTACTGAAGCCTTTACTGAGAGATCTAATGCTTTAAACATTTCTGCTCTCCGAATTCATATTCATTATATAAATAGGCCCATTTAATTTTGTCTGCCTTGCTGTTCCAAATAAAATGTAATATTTTATTCATATAACTTAAAAAACAAGTCGCACGGTGTACGCAAAGGCCAAAAGAAAACAGGTAAACTGGGATATGACTAAAGAGTTAATCAGGGTGATTTTTACATTTTCCTTTCCATGGTAGCAAGTTCTTAACTACTTCTGCAAACTTTCTATTAAAATGCATTGCAGTGAGATAATTTTTGGGGGGGAGGGATATGAATACTGAGTATGTCCACTTCACCGCCAGAACATTTTATTGGTAAACTACACGGTAACAAAAGTTTTATTTTTTTGTGATCCAAAATGTAATATAGTACACTTATCCTAATTTGGTTGTAATCCAGAGATATTAGAACAATTATCTAGATCCTCTATGAGGCTGTGGAGGTATCCAGATTGTGGATTTAAAAGAAAACAACATGTATCATCAGCTTACAATGACACCTTGGTTGTTAACCTCTCTTGGGTATGTGGGACTGTCACGATCGTCGTAATGAGGCAGAGTGGACCAAGGCGCAGCGTGATAGAAAGACATCTTCTTTATTATGAAGACGAAACAAACGAACAAAAACAACAAACAGACGACCGTGAAGCTATTCAAACAAATAGTGCTGACACTAAACACTATACATAGACAATTACCCACAACAGCCTACTGCCTATGGCTGCCTTAAATATGGCTCCCAATCAGAGACAATGAATGACAGCTGTCTCTGATTGAGAACCATTCAGGCAACCATAGACTTACCTAGACACCTACACTCAACACAAACCCATACACTCTACCAAAACCCCCTATACCATACAACCACCCCAGACGAGACAACTATACACAAACATCCCCCCTGTCACACCCTGACCTAACCAAAATATTACAGAAAACAAAGATAACTAAGGCCAGGGCGTGACAGGGACGTTAGCGTCCCACCTCTTCAACAGCCAGTGAAACTGCTGGGCGCCAAATTCAAATACAGAAATACTCATTATAAAAATTCAGAAAACAAAAGATATTTTACATAGGTTTAAAGATGAACGTCTTGTGAATCCAACCACTGTGTCAGATTTAAAAAATGCTTTACGGCGAAAGCATACCTTACGATTATTTGAGAACATAGCCCACTAGACAATTCATTACAAACAGTAACCAGCCAAGTAGAACAGAGTAAGAGTCAGAAATAGAGATAAAATGAATCGCTTACTTTTGATGATCTTCATATGGTTGACTCAGCAGACATTCATTTACTCAATAAATGTTTATTTTGTTCGATAAAGTCTCTTTATATACAAAAACCTCCATTTTGTTTGCGCGTTTTTTTCAGTAATCAGTAAACAGGTTTTTTAGAAGTAAGGGTTTCATATTCTCTCCAACAATATCCCTGTGGCTGGGTGGTATTAGAATGCCAAGGTATTTGATACCCTTACGGGACCATCTACATGTCCATCGGTTAATGTTTGGGCGCATGAACCGCTAGCGGGACACCTAAGACAACATCCGGTGAAACTGCAGAGCGCGAAATTCAAAATACAAAAACGTAATATTAAACATTCATGAAAATACAAGTGTCATACATCATTTAAAAGCTTAACTTATCTTGTTTAACCAACCGCGTTGTCAGATTTCAAAAAGGCTTTATGGCGAAAGCATACCATGCGATTATCTGAGGACAGCGCCCCAAATCAAAATACTTTTTCAACCAGCACAGGCGTCACAAAATCACAAATAGCGATTAAATAAATCACTTACCTTTGAATATCTTCCTCTGTTTGCAATCCCAAGGGTCCCAGCTACACAATGAATAGTCGTTTTGTTCGATAAAGTCCTTCATTATATCCAAAAAAGTCTGTTTAGTTGGCGCCAATGATCTCAGTGATCCACTTGTTCAACATGCATACAAACAAATCCAAAAGGTTACCAGTAAAGTTCATCCAAACAAGTCAAACAATGTTTCTAATTAATCCTCAGGTACTCTAATATCTAAATAAACAATCATATTTAAGATGGAGAATAGTATGTTCAATAGGGAAGATAAATAACAAAGAGCGTCCACCTCATTCACATGCCAACAAGACAACTTTTCTAATGAGAGACACCTTGGAAAAACTACAACTACTTGCTAATTTTTCAAAAACAAGCCTGAAACCCTTTCTAAAGACTGTTGACATCTAGTGGAAGCCATAGGAACTGCAATCTGGGTCCTATCTATTTTTATATCCCATAGGCTAGCATTGAAATGCCTGTGACCTAAAAAATTAAATAATTCCAGGTGGATTTTTCTCGGGTTTATGCCTGTCATATCAGCTATGTTATACTCACAGATATAATTTTAACAGTTTTAGAAACTGCAGAGTGTTTTCTATCCAATGTTACCAATTATATGCATATCCTAGCTTCTGGGCCTGAGTAACATGCAGTTTACACATGCAGTTTACTTTTGGCACGTGAGTCATACGAAATTCCGAACAATAACCAGTATGCTAACGATGTTAAAGAGAGTGGATAAAGATAAAGGAAGAGCCTCATATTTATGCCAGTTAATATGATAAACAGATAATAATGTAAATCCGTCAACAGTTTGTAGTAAGCAGGGACAGATATCTCATGTTGAGACAAGAAGAGTAACATGCCCTCTGCATAAAGCATAAGCTTATGCTGAATATTGCCCGCCATAACACCATGAATAAGCGGGTGACCTCTCAGTTTCTGGGCCAGGTGTTCCAAAGCTAGCACAAATAGACCGGAGCTTAATGGCCATCCTTGTCTTCTATTTCTATTTAACTGGAAAGGGTTGGATATGAGACCATTCGTTAAAACACAGGCATAAGGAGTGTCATACAACGTTTTAAATGCCAAATCGTGTAAGTGGGGGATAAAGCCAGTCTGATCCAGGTTGATGACGCTACCAATGAAGGACGATCTGTTTGAAAGCACTTTTGCTAAGATCTTTTCATCATTATTAATAAGAGAAATAGGCCGATATCCTATCGGATCAAGTGGATCTTTCCCTTTTTTGTGGATAAGAGAGATAATTGCTGTATGCATGGAAGAGGGAAAAGATCCAACTTTATATGCATCATTATTTACCTCTAGCAAAACTAGAGTAATAATTGTCTCAAACTTTTTATAGAAGTCAGAAGGGAGGCTTGTTAGAAGGCATATTCTTGATAACCTAAGAGATCTCTTCAACCCTAAGTGGTGCATCTAAGTAATCTCTATTCTTATCTGAGAGCTGTGGTAAATTCAGGTGTGCAACAAAGCTATCCAACTTTTGTTTGTCCAGTACACCCTGTGATGTATAAAGGGTGTTGTAGAAGCCTCTAAACTCCTCATTTATCTGCTTTGAAGAGGTAGAAATTGCACTATCTTGCAACCGTATGCCAGCTATATGGTTCCTACTGTTTTGCAGCTTTAGTCTGTATGTCAGCAAGCGGCCAGGTTTTTCACCCATCTCCCAGTAAGATTGGTTAAGGTGGAACAGTGCATACTCAGCTTTTTTATGATATCTATTTATTAAACTCATAATTAGCAATAGTAGAGATTATCTTGTTTAACATAGTTCTGTCTCTGTTTTGGGAGTATAAGGTGTCAAGTGCCTTAAGCTAACATTCTAGTTCGGTGGAGAGTAGATTGGCTGTCATTTTCTTGAATGAAGCATAAGATATAATCCTCCTCCTCAAATATGCTTTAAGAGTATCTCACATAACCGTCAGAGTACTTTTCTGTCTCTTGCTAGTTTGCTAAAAAAATAGATATCTCATCACTAATCATTTTGATGAATATACTATATTTTAACAGAGACGTGTTCAAGTACAATTTGCGGCTCCTAGGAGTCTGTGAAAACTTGGAAAGGCATATGAACACAGGAGCATGGTCTGAAATTACTGTATTACCTATAGTAGCACTGATAGATATATCAAATAGCAACTGTGAGATTAGGAAGTAATCAATCCTAAAGTAAACATTGTGGGTGGGGGGAAGAAAGAATAGTCCCTCCCATCGGGTACATTAACCTCTAGGTATCTTTTAAGCCTAAATCCCTAGCTAGAAGTCTTATTGCTGCTGCTGATTTACTCTCCACCCTGTTTCTATGCTGAGACCTGTCAAGATCCTTGTAGAGAATCTGGTTAAAATCACCCGCCAACAATATTTGGATGTCACCCAGTTCTAAGAGAGAAATTGTGTCTGTCTGCATTAGGTGCATATTCAGTATATTGCAAAGAACACCTGAAGTTCCCATCCAGAGCCTGCAAACTATTATATAACGACCATCTGAATAAATTAGCACTTTAGTTTCAGTTAAGTTCACGGCCTTCCTTATGTATGAGAATAGATACTCCCCTGCATTTGCCTGTACCCGGGCCAGAGAAAGCCTTTCCCACCCAAGAGCACCCAACGTCTTCTTTTTCTTGATTATATGGTTAATCCATTTAAGGTTCCAGCTGGCAAATTTTAATTAAGCTATATTGGTCATTGAGTTATAAAGAAGTTATAATAAGCGTATGTACAGTTCTTCCACATTTAGTTATGTTACAGCCTTATTATTTTCCTCATAAATCTACACACAATACCTAATAATGACAAAGCAAAAATAGTTTTTTAGAATTTTTTCAAATATATAAAAAGAAAAGCTGAAATATATACATTTACATAAGTATTCAGACCCTTTACTCAGTACTTCTAACTAGGGGGCGCAATTTTAACACTTGGCAAAATATGCGTACCCATTTTAAACTGCCTATTTCTCAMCCCCCGAAACTAGAATATGCATATAATAGTCAGATTAGGATAGAAAACACRCTGAAGTTTCCAAAACTGTAAGAATTTTGTCTGTGAGTTAAACAGAACTGATATTGCAGGTGAAAACCTGAGAAAATTTCAAGCAGGAAGTGGCACGCATTTTGAGAGCTCTGTGTTCCAATGCCTTCCTATCGCATATGTGAAGTCACATCAATAAGACCTCCTTTTCTATGTCTTCCCTAAGGTGTCAACAGCCTTTAGACGTAGTTTCAGGCCTTTATTTTGAAGGATGAGCCTGCAAGAGCACATTGGGTAAGTGGACAGGTGGGGGCTCTCCGGGTGATTTTTGCGCAAATCTGAAAGGTAGCCATTGTCTCTCTCGCTCCTAGTGAAAAGCCAACTGTCCCGGTTGATTTATTATCGAATAGATATGTGAAAAACACCCTGAAGTTGGATCAAAAACAACGTTTGACATGTTTATGTGGACATTATGGATATAATTTGGATTTTTTTCCGCCGTTGTCGCGAACGCTTTTTCCGGTGGATTACTTGTGATGACGCATCAAACAAACGGAGGTATTTGGATATAAAACATATCTTTATGGAACAAAAGGAACATTTGCTGTCTAACTGGGAGTCTCGTGAGTGAAACCAACCGAAGATCAACAAAGGTAAACGATTAATTTGATTGCTTTGCTGGTTTTTGTTACCGAGTTACCTGGCGCTAGCTGTTCTTATTGTTTTGTCGAGCGATCGATACATTTACACAAATGCCTGTATTGCTTTTGCTGGAAAGCATCATTTCAAAATCTGAGACGACAGATGGATTAACAAAAGGCTAAGCTGTGTTTTGCAATATTGCACTTGTGATTTCATGAAATTATATTTTATGATTACCCTCTGGCGCTAGGCTACGCTATGCTAGTCTAGGCTACGCTATGCTAGGCTACGCTATGCTAGGTTTTTAATGACAGAAATCCCGGATCCGGGATGGGGATTTCAGAAAGGCTAAAGCACCTTTGGCAACAATTACAGCCTTGAGTCTTCTTCGGTATGACGCTACAAGCTAGGCACACCTGTATTTGGCAAATTTCTCCCATTCTTCTCTGCAGATCCTCTCAAGCTCTGTCAGGTTGGATGGGGAGCGTCGCTGCACAGCTATTTTCAGATTAGATCGGGTTCAAGTCCGGGCTCTGGCTGGGCCACTCAAGGTCATTCAGAGACTTGTCCCGAAGCAACTCCTGCGTTCTCTTGGCGGTGTACTTAGGGTCATTGTCCTGTTGGAAGGTGAACATTCGCCCCAGTCTGAGGTCCTGAGTGCTCTGGAGCAGGTTTTCATCAAGGTCATGGGGTCTGAATACTTTCCGAATGCACTGTATTTGGTAGTGACTGGAAACGCGAAGCGATTGCTTCACATTTATACATCCTGTGAAATGTCTGTCTCATTGTTATATCTGTGGCTATAGTTCTTTGTCACAACCTACTGGAAAATCATAGCTTTGCATTGAATTCACACTTAATCTTTAAATAGAGCTAATCTGAAAGCCCTTAAAAATAGATCTATTTCTTTGTTGTTGAGAAAAACATTAAATAAAAATAGCCTCATCCAATAGAATTCTGGGTTCAATGGTCCTCTCTGGCAGATCTTCTCTGGATGAGGCTGAGGCTTCGTCTGGTGAGTCAAACTTGTGCTTTGCTTCATTGAGTTTGATCTCAGTTTTTACCTGTTTGAATGCCATCCTCCGGTCGTTAACTCATTTAGAATAGTCTGGGAAGAACATAATTGTAGATCCCTGCCATGTCACCTGTCTCTTCTCTCTCGCTGCTCTGAGAATATCCTCCTTCACCTGATAATGTAGAAATAACAAAGAAATTTGGCTTGGCCCCTAAGACCCTCAGAAACTTTTACAGATGCACAATTGAGAGCATCCTGTCGGTCTGTATCACCGCCTGGTACGGCAACTGCACTGCCCACAACCGCAGGGCTCTCCAGAGGGTGGTACGGTCTGCCCAACGCATTACCGGGGGGCACTCTGCCTGCCCTCCAGGACACCTGCAGCACCCGATTTCATAGGAAGGCCAAAAAGATCACAAAGGACATCAACCACCCAAGCCACAGCCTGTTCACCCCGCTATCATCCAGAAGGCGAGGTCAGTACAGGTGCATCAACGCTGAGACCGAGAGACTGAAAAAGATCTCAAGGCCATCAGACTGTTAAATAGCCATCACTAGCCGGCTACCACCTGGCTACTCAACCCTTTCACCCTAGAGGCTGATGCCCTATATACATAGACATGGAATCACTGGCCACTTTAATAATGTTTACATATGTAACGGGTGTTCTCCTCCTCTTCGCTTGAAGAGGAGGAGTAGGGATTGGACCAAAGCGCAGCGTTGTTATATGACATAATGAATTTACTAAAGTAAAGACGAAAACACACGAAAACACTTTAACAAACTACAAAACAACAAACGACGCAGACCGACCTGAACATAAGAACTTAACATAACACGAAGAACGCACGAACAGGTACAGACTACAAACAAACCGAAACAGTCCCGTGTGGCGCTACAAACACAGACACAGGAGACAACCACCCACAACAAACAATGTGAAACAACCTACCTTAATATGGTTCTCAATCAGAGGAAACGTAAAACACCTGCCTCTAATTGAGAACCATATCAGGCAACCCATTAACCAACATAGAAACACATAACATAGAATGCCCACCCCAACTCACGCCCTGACCAACTAAACACATACAAAAACAACAGAAAACAGGTCAGGAACGTGACATAACCCCCCCCCCTCAAGGTGCGCCCACTCCGGACGCACCACAAAAGTCTAGGGAGGGTCTGGTGGGCATCTGACTCAGGTGGTGCTCAGGCTTTGGGCGTGGTCCCCAACCTCACATAGTCCAGTACCCGCTTTCCGTATCCCCCTCCCAATGACCACCCTCAAATAAACCCCACCTAATTTAAGGGGCAACACCGGGGAATAAGGGGCAGCTCCGGACTGAGGGACGCGCAGCTCCGGACTGCTTTTG
>NC_036855.1:40661604-40750920 GCF_002910315.2 Salvelinus sp. IW2-2015 | reverse complement strand
TTTACTAACAGGCTTCCTACCGCGTCGTCGTGCTGCCTCCATTCGCCGGTATCCCTCCTCACACTGCGCCAGAGAATCCCAGGCGGGCTCCGGCGCTCTCCTTGGGTCGATCGCCCGCCTGTCGATCTCCTCCCACGTAGTGTAGCCCAGATCCTTCTCCTGCTTCCGGGCTAGCTCCTCAAAATGCCGCCTCTCTGCTTTCGCTGCCTCCAGCTCAGCTTTGGGGCGGCGATATTCTCCTGGCTGTGCCCATGGACCTTTACCYTCCAATATTTCCTCCCATGTCCAGAAATCCTGCGATCGCTGTTGCTTTCTGTTACGCCGCTTGGTCCTTGGTGAGGTGGGTGGTTCTGTAACGGGTGTTCTCCTCCTCTTCGCTTGAAGAGGAGGAGTAGGGATTGGACCTCCCTCTTTCTGCTCTCTTCTGGGTGGGCCTGTGGGGACTGTATCTCAAGTGGCCTCTCAAACTGGCATTCCAGTTTATTGGGGATTTCCTCTATAGGGACTGTATCATGTCTTTGTTTTGCTTTTCCCTGAGCCATTGTCTGTGTTTCTCTGTGTCTCTCAGGGGCGAGTGGAAGTGGAGGCCGGGAACGAAAACATGAAGTTTGAGACAGGACCATTCTCCTTCTACGGTGTCATGGCCCTCAGTGCTCCCACGTTAGGCGAGTCCTCTCTCTCTTCCATTATATGCTCTGTCTGTTTCTCTCTCCCCTCTCTCTCTCTCTCTCTCTCTCTCTCTCTCTCTCTCTCTCTCTCTCTCTCTCTCTCAAAGCACACCTTTTTCTCTCTGCTTCCTCTCTCTCGATCTTTCTCTCTCTCCTCTCAATTCAATTAAATTCAAGGGGCTTTATTGTCATGGGAAACATATGTTTACATTGCCAAAGCAAGTGAACTAGATAATAAACAAAAGTGAAATAAACAATCAGAAATAAACAGTAAACATTACACTCACAAAGGTTCAAAAGGAATAGAGACATTTCATATTATGGCTATATACAGTGTTGTAACAATGTGCAAATAGATAAGTACAAAAGGGAAATAAATCAACATAAATGTGGGTTGTATTTACAATGGTGTTTGTTCTTCACTGGTTGCCCTTTTCTTGTGGAAAAAGGTCACAAATCTTGCTGCTGTGATAGCACACTGGTATTTCAACCAATAGATATGAGAGTTTATCAAAATTGGATTTGTTTTCAAATTCTATGTGGGTCTGTGTAATCTGAGGAAAACATGGGACAAGCTCAAATTGGTCCTATAGTAAAACTGATATGTTTTTATTTATGACATTTTTTGTTGTTGCCAATTTTGGTCTTTAATAAAGGGCCAACAAACACTTTTCCTACCATCTACCCCTTCCACTTGCCTCCTCCATTTTTTGTGGTAATGCTGCAATCAGTTGGATGTCATAAAGGATAGAGCAAACATTTCCATATATAGTTCCATAACTCCACCTTTCCTATTCATAATATCATTAACAAAGAGAATTCCTTTTTTTTTCATAATATATATTTTTTAATCAATTTGTATATTTTGTCGTACTATTTATTCTGTCTATTCTGGAGGATGGAACTGGAATTGCAACCAGCTTTGTGTATGGTTTGTGTTTTGAAAGGGAGATATTTTGAAAAAGGTTAGATTTTCAATTAACTGAAAGTGAGAGGTTGTAATCTGGATAAAGGGAAAAATTCAATTTTTGAACAAGTGATGAGGTTGGGGGGATAAAATAATTCAATATTACAGAATTAAACCTCTCACTAAAAGCATCAGTCATACGAAAGTTATACTTAAACCTGAAATGGTTCTCCAGTTGAGGTTTAAGTATAACTTTCGTATGACTGATGCTTTTAGTGAGAGGTTTAATTCTGTAATATTGAATTATTTTATCCCCCCAAACTCATATTCATTATATAAATAAGCACGTTTACACAATTATTGCTGAATGAGCTTCCTTGATGTTTTCCTAAACTTCCCAATACCTTTCTGATGCATTTCATTCACTTCAAACCATACTTACAAATCAGTCTGACAGTATTTTTGACACATTTTTGTCATAGTGTCAATTACAAAAGTAAACATTGGCCGGATCGTGAAAAGAATTTGATCTCAAAATGGGGTCACAGGCCAAAAGTTTGTGAACCCCTGGTTTAGGACTTGTTATTATTATGGCACTGTCATGGAGGGCTCACATACAGTTTTCCAATTTATTGGTTAGGAGTGCTTTGTGATTGCTCCTTCAGCAAATTCTATTTTACTTCGTCCCGCACGAGCCGTTGTTTACGGACAGATGGCTCATTGCCGAAGCTTCCGTAGCCTGGCGCCCTTGATAAACCAAATCTAAACAATTCGGTTTCAGCAAAATAACGTTTCCAGTCAACAGAGGCATCGCACTAAGCATTTATAGTCAGGCAACGTCTTAAGGATGTCTTTTTTTGGTACTATCCGGACCGACAGTCTTTTTTGGTGCAGTCTGGACATCCAACAACATCTATATTTTATCTTTTGTTTTATATGCAATGTAAGTGCCTTGATGTGTTTGGACCCCAGGCAGAGAAGCTGCTGCCTTGGCAAATGCAAATCTATCTTTCACAAGTTTGGAAAGAACAGTACAGTATAGCACAGTAGAGCACAGCAGAGTACAGTACATTACAGTACAATACAGTAAAGAAAAGTATAGTAATGTACAATACAGTAGAGCACATTAGAGTACAGGTAAAGCAAAGAAAAGTAAAGTATAGTGTACTGTTTTGTACTGTACTCTAATGTACTCTACTCTACTGAATTCAACTGTACTCTACTCTACTGAATTCAACTCTAATGCACTCTACTGTTCTCTACTGACTCAAACTCTACTGTACTCTACGGAATTAAACTCTACTGTACCATACTCTACTCCATTGAATTAAAATACTCTACTGTACTCCAGGGGTTCCCAAACTTTTTCACTCAGGCCCCCCTTCCAGCATTGGGAAACATCCCTGCGCGTACACACCACGTCTATATCTATAGGCACAAGCACTGTTCATGACATAAACTGTTCACACGCACACGCTGTTCACACATCAGTTTCGTAATTCTGACTGTCCAAACAGCAAGTTAGAGTGTCTTGAAATATCAGATTCCATGTGCTTTTTGGCTGTTCAGACAGCTAAGATGTTTTATAAATCCATGTGGCTCCGCTTCACTGAGGCACTGGCATCGTATGTTATTCGATGGTAGCCTAACATTGCGAATTGCGACATCTGGTGGTATCAGTGTGAAATTAACAGATGTCTAGTTTGTGACGTGTGTGTGTGTGTGTGTGTGTGTGTGCTGTCTCTTATACACATCTAGATGTGTATAAGAGACAGGTGTGTGTGTGTGTGTGTGTGTGTGTGTGTGTGTGTGTGTGTGTGTGTGTGTGTGTGTGTGTGTGTGTGTGTGTGTGTGTGTGTGTGTAACATTTCTGACTTTCAACATAAAGTGGGTGTGTGTTTGTTTGTATGTGTCTGTGTTTGCTTTGAGAAGTAATGTCTCGTGCATTAACTGTATTTTATGTCTCTAGAATGCACATTCGGCTGGTTTGACAGTGGTATTCACATTATTCACATTTAGCCTACCAGTTCATTGCAATTTTACCTGTGTTAGAGCGTGTATGCATTTTTTTGTGTGCCATCGCCATATCCTTGTGTGCATGCGTCTGCACATGTGAGTGTGTGTGTTTTTTTGCTGACTCTAACACTACATTTTATGTGTGTGTGTTTCAGAGTTCCGCTGTCCGTCACACATCAGTGGTTTGAACAGGACAGCATCTCTGAGCGCTGAAGATAGTACAGAGTCTCTGTCTGTCAGCGGCAGCAATAGCCAGCTCAATAATCAGTTCACTATCCCCTTACCAACATACACCCCCGACTTTTACGTACGAGCTCTCACAGACCTGCAATTTGTCAAGGTAAGGAGGACCATCCGTCCATTGGAGAAATCTAACACAACAAGGTAGCTAAGGTGCAGAACGTTAAGAGACTGATCTCTCTGCATAATTATATCAAAGCAAACGCCAAGCTTTAGAAATACAATACATTTGAAAGCATTCCCAGCCATAACCTACAATGATCATTGTTCCTCTTCCTCTTTTCTCTCTCTCTCTCTCTCTCTCTCTCTCCATCCCTTTCTCCTTCCTTCTCCCTCCATCTCTCCCTCCCTTCCGCTCAGATCTCGCAGGCCCAGTACCAGAACGGTGTGATGTCGTCTCGTCTGGACTCCATCCCCCAGTCACCTGACTTCGGCCAGCCTCGACTGGAGGGTACCACGTCCCCCGTTTTGACCACCACTCCCGGCAAACTATCCTCCCGCACTCCCAACCCAACGCCCACCCCGGAGACCACCTCCCTTTTGGCCGACAATACCACCTCACTCCTCAACGAGGAGGACTGTCTGCCCCACAACCTGTCAGAGAGCAGCATATGACACACACACACACACACACAACAGTACACATACCTATATATGTGCGTATACACACAACCAACGACTGAGGAGACTGAGTGTGGGCGAGAACATCCATACGCACACACACACCCTGATGTTGAACAGCAGGGTCCAGAGAGACAGAGCAGGCCACACACATACTGTACAGGTAACTGAAACAGTAATGGAAACACTTGAGTAAATGAGAGATATAGGTGTAGATCCTGAGTTAAATAAGCAATTAAAATCCCATCAAGCTTAGGGTCATGTATAAAAATGCTGGGCAGGCCATTATTTTGTCTACCATGGCTATGCCCCCATAGGATGACAATCCCCCATCCACAGGGCACGAGTTGTCACTGAATTATTTGCTAAGCATGAAAACGATGTAAACCATATGCCATGGCCGTCTCAGTCACCAGATCTTAACCCAATTGAACACTTTTGGGAAATTCTGAAGCGATGCCTGAGACTGCGTTTTCCACTACCATCAATGCTAAATGATGGGATTTCTTGTAGAAGAATGGTCTCGCATCCCACCAACAGAGTTCCAGACACATGTAGACTCTAAGTGGTTCTGGCTCGTGGTGTTCAAACGCCCTATTAAGCCACTTTGTTGGGGTTTCCTTTACTTTGGCAGTTACGTTTATGTACATATGCAAAAACACACAGACATATACACACCCTAACTGGAAGAAAATTGAGTTGTTTCAACTAATTATAATTAAGAAACTGGTTCCACACTTTTTTTGTTTACTCAACTATTCGATCAAAGTGTTACCTGAACTTACAATTTTTAGTTGAACCAAACTTGGCTTCAACTTGAGAACTTTCAGTCAACTTAAAATGTTGTGGAACTAGTTACACACAGACAGTGCTTTTGACATTCAATAATTTCAACGTACATGTTTAACACATAGTACATGATCATTTATACAGTAATTATTATTCAACATGTCCTCACAACCTCTTGGCTTCATACTGAGCTTSSTGCTGCACCACCATGTCTGTGTCAATGACTGATTTCAGCTGTATTGCTACACTTTGCACTTCAATGTAAATATCAGATCTGTTAAAAGTATAGTTGGATTAACTGATAATTGATACAGACATGGTGGCATAGCAGAACGATCGGCATGCCGTGAACCAAAAGGTGAGGATATGTTGCATAATCACTGTATAAATGACCATGCACAAAGTAATAATGTACACTGAGTGTACAAACATTAGGAACACCTTCCTAATATTGAGTTGCACCCCCTTTTGACCTCAGAAAAGCCTCAATTTGTCAGGGCATGGACTCTACAAGGTGTTTGTATTTGTATTTATTATGGATCCCCATTAGCTGCTGCCAAGGCAAAATTAAGGCAGTTATACAATTTTGTATAAAAATACATTCATTACAGAATTCACAACACACTCAGTGTGTGTCCTCAGGCCCATACTCCACTGTCATATATCTACAACGCAAAATCCATGTGTACGTGTTTGTATAGTGCGTATGTTATCATGTGTTTGTATGCATGTATCTGTGCCTATGTTTGTGTTACTTCACAGTCCCCGCTGTTCCATAATGTGTATTTTTACCTGCTTTTTAAATCTGATTCTATTCCACATCAGGTAACTGATGCAAGCAGTAGAGTTCCATGTAGTACTGTGTGCTACATAAGATAAGCAAACGCTCTGGGAAACAAATAATGACGTCAGCTAGGGAGCCAGCCAGCTAACCCAACTTTACACAGGCTACTGTTTGGCCATAGCCCACGCCAAATAAACGAAAGATACCCCACAAGCCAACCGTGACCTTCTCTTGTGAAGCCCAGACGTAAGAGAGAGAACAATGGCTAAACCTGGTCTTAACTTCCAATGCTCCATCCCCCTGCCCAACCAGAGCTGGTTAGGCTGTTTTTAATGTTATCCAGAGGTAAACAAATCATCGGCCAGATCGTGAAGTCTGCGCTCTGAGAGCGAAACGAGATGGGTGGGGCTAAAGCTTAAGTGTGAACGATGCTGAACGGGTGTTGACAAATAAGAGCTCTTCACTAGATACCAAAACATTCAAAGGCGATTTTCTCAAAAGCAAAATTACTTTCCCATTGTTCCTCAAATGCAGTGTATGATATACCATTTTGTAGCTCTGAGTCTGTACTTTTATCCAATGTAAAAAACACAATTTTGCTACATAAAGCCAAATCCAAGTGGTGAGTCACATATCGTCCGATATTATCCTCAGTAATTTTCCATCCAGATTGTCAGACGCCAGTGGCTTGTCATTGTTGATAGACAGCAATATTTTTTTCTCCTCTTCCACACTGACTTTACAGAATTCAAAAGTACAATTCTTGTCTTTCATAATTTGGTCAGATATACTTGGATGTGTAGTGTCAGCGTTTGTTGCTGGCATATCATCCCTAAATTTGTTTATCTTGCCAATGAAAAAGTCAAAGGAGTTGGCAATATCAGTGGGTTTTGTGATAAATGAGCTATCTGATTCAATGAATGATTGAGCTGAGTTGGCTTTTCCCCCCAAAATGTAATTTAAGGTGCTACAAAGCTTTTTACTATCATTATTTATATAATTTATCTTTTTCATAGTAGTAGTTTATTTTTATTTAGCTTAATCCCTACACTGGCTTCCTGTTAAGGCAAGGGCTGATTTCAAGGTTTTACTGCTAACCTACAAAGCATTACATGGGCTTGCTCCTACCTATCTTTCCGATTTGGTCCTGCCGTACATACCTACAAGTACGCTACGGTCACAAGACGCAGAGCTCCATTTTTATGGAATGGTCTGCCTACCCATGTCTCAACTTTTAAGTCTTTACTGAAGACTCATCTCTTCAGTGGGTCATATGATTGAGTGTAGTCTGGCCCAGGAGTGTGAAGGTGAACGGAAAGGCTCTGGAGCAACGAACCACCTTTGCTGTCTCTGCCTGGCCGGTTCCCCTCTCTCCACTGGGATTCTCTGCCTCTAACCCTATTACAGGGGCTGAGTCACTGGCTTACTGGTGCTCTTTCATGCCGTCCCTAGGAGGGGTGCGTCACTTGAGTGGGTTGAGTCACTGACGTGATCTTCCTGTCTGGGTTGGCGCCCCCCCTTGGGTTGTGCCGTGGCGAGATCTTTGTGGGCTATACTCGGCCTTGTCTCAGGATGGTAAGTTGTGGTTGAAGATATCCCTCTAGTGGTGTGGGGCTGTGCTTTGGCAGGGTGGGTGGGGTTATATCCTTCCTATTTGGCCCTGTCTGGGGGTATCATCGGATGGGCCACAGTGTCTCCTGACCCCTCCTGTCTCAGCCTCCAGTATTTATGCTGCAGTAGTTTATGTGTCGGGGAAGGGTCAGTTTGTTATATCTGGAGTACTTCTGCTGTCTTATCCGGTGTCCTGTGTGAATTTAAGTATGCTCTCTCTAATTCTCTGTTTCTCTTTCTTTCTCTCTCTCGGAGGACCTGAGCCCTAGGACCATGCCTCAGGACTACCTGGCATGATGACTCCATGCTGTCCCCAGTCCACATGGCCGTGCTGCTGCTCCAGTTTCAACTGTTCTGCCTGCGGCTATGGAACCCTGACCTGTCCCAGACCTGCTGTTTTCAACTCTCTAGAGACAGCAGGAGCGGTAGAGATACTCTTAATGATCGGCCATGAAAAGCCAACTGACATTTACTCCTGAGGTGCTGACTTGCTGCACCCTCGACAACTACTGTGATTATTATTATTATTTGACCATGCTGGTCATTTATGAACATTTGAACATCTTGGCCATGTTATGTTATAATCTCCACCCGGCACAGCCAGAAGAGGACTGGCCACCCCTCATAGCCTAGTTCCTCTCTAGGTTTCTTCCTAGGTTTTGGCCTTTCTAGGGAGTTTTTCCTAGCCACCGTGCTTCTACACCTGTGGCTGGTAGTGAGGGACATCGTCAGCTAGCCCCCAACCCCTAACCGTCTTCTCCAGCATGGCAATTTCCCCCCAAAATATGAATATTACTAACAGATTAATCTAATTTTGGCCAAGGGATCCATGGAATAATTTTCGAGGGTGTAATACAATACAATGTAATATTATTAATCGACAATATATGTTCTTAACCCTGGGCAACATGGGCCTTGGAGCCTCACAGGGATAATGGTATCCAAAGTACTCCTTTTCGTAATCCCCAAAAATATTTCTGGGAACAAATGCACTGTAACAAAGTTCTCTGCCACATGACAAAATGTGTAGAATTGCAGGAATTGAACTCATATTGAAAAATTCTCTCCAATGCCAAGAGGCCTTTAAAGCGGGCCTTTAAAATGTTCCTTCTCAGGGGCCGAGACATGGTTCGTCCGGCGATGCACTGCCGAAGTCCTAGTAAATGTCCTTGTATGCAATTTTTAAGCTCAATCAAGTTGTTTTCTAATTATAAGGGGTTCCCTGATGAATTAACTATCACAAAAGGGCTACCCTTTCCCAAAACGTTGTACTACGCCCCCTTTTTTATACACGATGGGAGGTCCTCAAGACTAAGCTAAACATAACAGGTTATTTTGCATCAAGGAGTGGAGCATGGGAATTAGACAATATCAGATCTCACAAACAAATATCAATAGGTTTATACGTTTCATTCACATACTCAAACAGACAATGGATAATGTGCTGCAACACTCACGGAGGGCGTGCCCAGGGAGAAGGAGAGCAGGTCTAGGTGGTATGGGCTACCGGCTCTCACAGCTCTCACAGTCTCACGTCATAATTAGATGTTCATCCATGTTGCTTACACGTCATATTTTTCAGTTGGTACCAATGTCATTTCAAAGTGTTTAAGGTTCATTTTAGGCATTAATTGCACATTTTTAACGTTAGTCATTAACTCAGAATGGTTCAGGTGGGTTGGTGTAGGCTTAAAACAAAAATATGAAAAACAACTTTCTATCACTGAATTTGAACGTGCAACCTTTAGAATCAGAGGCAGATGCTTACGTCCATCCACGTCCACAGAGAAGTAGATGATTACACCTGTAAAAACAGCAAACTCATCTCCTTTCCAAGACCCCAACTTTCTTTTGGTTTTCCTGTTGGAATAAGGTCACGCCAATCATCATAATTTTATTACTTAGCAGCCTTTTTCCCCCCGAGACTTAGCATGATTTCTCCGACCAGGCAGGGCCTCAGGCAGTCTGTAGTTTCCATTCTGATGACCAACCTGTTTTATTTATTCTAGGAGAAATTGCTTTTCTTTCTGATGTTTATTGTATGCGCAGCTAAATGTAAGTGCCAAAATCCTGATGTCTTGTTGTTTGGAGCTAAATAGTGTCTGTTGTAAATACAGTGCCTTCGGAAAGTATTCAGACCCCTTGACTGTTTACACATTTTGTTATGTTTTAGCCTCATTCTAAAATGTATTAAATAAAAAACAAATCCTCAGAAATCTAAACACAATACCCCATAATGACAGGTTTTGAAAATAGGTTTTTAGAAATGTTTGCTAATTTATTAAATATCAAAAACAGAAATACCTTTTTACATAAGTATTCAGACCCTTCGCTATGAGACTCAAAATTTTGTTCAGGTGTATCCTGTTTCCATGTATCATCCTTGAGATGTTTATACAACTTGGTTGAAGTCCACCTGTGGTAAATTTAATTGATTGAACAAGATTTGGAAAGGCACACACCTGTCTATATAAGGTACCACAGTTGTCAGAGCAAAACCCAAGCCATGAGGTCAAAGGAATTGTCCGTAGAGGATCGAGACAGGATTGTGTCAAGGCACAGATCTGGGGAAGGGTACCAAAACATTTCTGCAGAATTGAAGGTCCCCATGAACACAGTGGCCTCCATCATTCTTAAATGGAAGAAGTTTGGAACCACCAAGACTCTTCCTAGAGCTGGCCTCCCGGCCAAACTGAGCAATCTGGGGAGAAGGGCATTGGTCTGGGAGGTGACCAAGAACCGCATGGCCACTCTGACAGAGCTCTAGAGTTCCTCTGTGGATATGGGAGAACCTTCTAGAAGGACAACCATCTCTGCTGCACTTCACCAATCAGGCCTTTATGTTAGAGGGGCCAGACGGAAGCCAGTCATTAGTAATCAGGCACAGGACGGGATACGTTATCAGAGTCGGTACAGCCACCCGGTTTCTTCATGCATCGCGCCGACAGAAACAAACATCTCTCTGGTAAGAAGAAGGGTGGGGGTGTATGCCTTATGATTAATGAGTCGTGATGTGATCATAACAACATACAGAAACTCAAGTAAATTTGTTCACCTGACCTAGAATTCCTAACAATCAAATGCCGACCGCATTATCTACCAAGAGAATTTTCTTTGTTTATAATCACAGCCATGTTTATCCCCCCAAGCAGACACCTCGACGGCCCTGAAATAACTTCATTGGACTCTATGTAAACTGCAAACCACATATCCTGAGACTGCATTTATTGTAGCTGGGGATTTTAACAAGGCTAATCTGAAAACAAGGCTCCCTAAATTTTATCAGCATATCGAATGCGCGACCCGGGCTTGCAAAATTCTGGATCATTGCTACTCTAACTTGCACGACGCATACAAAGCCCTCCCTCGCCCTCCTTTCGGCAAATCTGACAACAACTCCATTATGTTGCTTCCTGCCTATAAACAGGAACCGCCCGTGCTCAGGTCTGTTCAACGCTGGTCCGACCAATCTGATTCCACTTTTCAAGATTGATTTGATCACGTGGACTGGGATATGTTCCGGATTACCTCAGACAACAACATACGCTGATTCGGTGAGCGAGTTTATTAGCAAGTGCATCGGTGATGTTGTACCCACGGTGACAATTAAAACCTTCGCATTAACATCTGCTAACCATGTGTATGTGACCAATAAATTTGGATTTGATTTGATTTGACAGCCCGCTTGTAGTTTGCCAAAAGGCACCTAAAGACTCTCAGACCATGAGAAAGAAGATTCTCTGGTCTGATGAAATCAAGATTGAACTCTTTGGCCTGAATGCCAAGCGTCACATCTGGAGGAAACCTGGCACCATCCCTACGGTGAAGCAAGGTGGTGGCAGCATCATGCTGTGGGGATGTTTTTTATCGTCAAGGACTGGGAGACTAGTCAGGATCGAGGCAAAGATGAACGGAGCAAAGTACAGAGAGACCCTTGATGAAAACCTGCTACAAAGCGCTCAGACGTGGGCGAAGGTTAACCTTCCAACAAGACAACAACCCTAAGCACACAGCCAAGACAACGCAGGAGTGGCTAAGGGACAAATCTCTGAATGAGGCCGGACTTGAACCCATTAGCTGTGCAGCAACGCCTCCCCATCCAACCTGACAAAGCTTGAGAGGATCTTCAGAGAGCAATGGGAGAAACTCCCCGAATACAGGTGTGTCAAGCTTGTAGCGTCATACACAAGAAGACTCGAGGCTGTAATCGCTGCCAAAGGTGCTTCAACAAAGTACTGAGTAAAGGGTCTGAATACTTATGTAAATGTAATAGTTCCGTTTTTTTTAATACATTTGTAAAAACACAAAAAAAACAGTTTTTGCTTTGTCATTATGGGGTATGGTGTAGATTGATGAGGGGAAAAAATAATTTGATAAATTTTAGAATAAGGCTGTAATGTAACAAAATGTGGAAAAGGGGAAGGGTCTGAATACTTTTCGAATGCACTGTATGTACCATTTGTGTTAAACTTGCTAGCTAGCTAGCGCTCGTTCTCCCGTTAGCATTTGCATTAACATTAGCATTGTCATCCGTAATGCATTACTTTTTAGTATGCTTATTAGCATTTGTTTGCATTTGTCTGTGGTGCCAGGCAATTTTCGGTTGTAGATCGCTCATGCTCATGATCATTTATAATGTGTATATATTTCTACATTGCTCTATTGTTTCTTTGTGCATCTAACATGTGTTTGGGTCCACATAGCCTGTTTAGTTTGTTGACATGCAAATAGTTATATTTTTCCCATACCCTAAGTTCTCCTATATTCTTTACAGAACCACAATTATTATAAGAGAGAGTGGTGGTGTATGTGTATGTGTGAATCTTCATTAAACCCTTGAACTGAAACTACTGCTTCCTCATGTTGTGAACGGACACCCTGTTGTGGTTGCTACCAGCCTATAATCCAGCACCTACGTTTTTATCCCTTCTTATTGGTCCTTCGAATTCCTAAACAACACATTCGAGCCAGATGCAGTTGTGGTCAACCGTCAGAATTTTGGAATTGTGGTCAACCGTCGCCCCCCACATCGTCTGGTCGACTATGAGGTAAGCTACGAGACAAGGCAGACACCACACACAACAACACACCACTACAACGAGGGACAACAAGAACATCAGCAGCTACCCTCCTGTACAAGATGAGAGAGAAACCAGTTCTTCTTCCAGAACAGTCTTAACGTGCCTGAAGCTGATAGAAGAGGAAACTGAGAAGTTGACACTGGAGATACTGGAGCTATCGGAAGAGCTAAATTCATCCGCTTCAATGGGTTCCCAACCGTTCAAGTCATTACCCAGGCTGACCTGCAACAGTGAAGATGGAGCATCACCTTCATCGGTTGCCAACTCACCAGCCCCCCATAGCAGGCGGACCTCAACTAGAGATTGTCATCATCAAAGTCAGCCTGAGCGGGCACAGCTGGTGACAACCAGAGAAGGTAAACTGCAGTCACAAAGGCAGCACGATAAGTTAGAGTAGCTCATTGAAAACCTTAGGATCAGAGGGCTCTCCTTCTCAGACCAGTCATCATCATCGTCATCATCTACTCAGTCAACCCCTCGCCGTTGTGAGCCAACGCACCAGCGAGACCGGTCGTCTTCTCATTGCAGAAATTGTAGCCCAATAGCGCCACCTAGAGGGCTGAATTCACATGATTGACAATGTCAGTCAAAACCTAACCATTGTGGTCAGCCTACACCTGATCGTCATCGTCAGCCCACACCTGACCGTCGCCGCCGTGACTACTCACTGGACCGCTACGGTCAGCCTACACCTCATCGCCACCATCAGCTCACACCTGACTGTAGCCGCCACGACTACTGACCTGACCGATGCCGCTGGGACTACTCACCTGAGGAGTACGATCAGCATACGCCTGATTACCATTGTAAACCCTCAACTGATTGCCATTGTCAGCCCACGCCTGACTGTTGCTGCTACGATTACTCACGTGACTGTTGTCGTCAGCCCTCACCTGACCGTTGCCGCTGCAACTATTCGCCTGACCATTGCCGCTGGGCCTACTCACCTGATCGCCATTGGCACTCACCTGTCCCCTACCGCACACCTTCTCCACCCAGCCGGGAGCGCGCCTACCATGGACCAACTCCTACCATCCCCAACTTCATCAATGAAGACCCAAGAGAGTTTACAAGACTGAACGTGGCCCTCGACAATGTGCTGCCGGTAGATGCAACAGAGTGTTTCAGATATTGGTGGCAAGAGCTTGAACGAACAACTCTTTCCCGGATCTACCTTGGGAGCTACTCTGCTTGGAGTCCTTCTCCGTATCCGGAACTCTTTGGCCATCAGCAGTGACATAAAGGGGATGTTCCATCAAGTCTGCCTGCTACCCGAAGATCAGCCTCTTCTATGGTTTCTGTGGCGAGACCTAATCCATGATGATTTCTCTGACGGCTATGAGTGGCAYGTTCTTCACTTTGGGACAACATGTAGCTCCTGCAGCACCTCGTTTGCCCTTCAGAAGCATGTGTTCGACACAGCGACCAAGAAGAAGATGTGTGATTCTGTGTAGAATGCTGTTTCTGTCTACATAGACAACTGTCTACATAGACAACTTACTTTTTTTATAGTAACGTGGGTGCCTGAAGCCTCATTGTGTTTGTGTGGGTCTTTACAAAGCCTCCCTTTTGTGGATGAGAGTCCTGGTCGGAGAGCAGTGAGCTGTGGTTTACCTAGGATGATGTGGAACCCCAAGAGAGCACCCTTGGATTACGATGGCAATGTCTGTCTGATTCCAGAAAATGATGTCATGGCTTTAGAAGCTTCTGATAGCCTAATTGACATCATTTGAGTCAACTGGAGGTGTACCTGTGGATGTATTTCAAGGCCGACCTTCAAACTCAGTCCCTCTTTGCTTGACATCATGGGAAAATCAAAAGAAATCCGCCAAGACCTCAGAAATAAAATTGTAGACCTCCACAAGTCTGGTTCATCCTTGGGAGCAATTTCCAAATGCCTGAAGGTACCACATTCATCTGTACAAACAATAGTCCGCAAGTATAAACACCATGGGACCACGCAGCCATCATACCACTCAGGAAAGAGGCGCGTTCTGTCTCCTAGAGATGAATGTACTTTGGTGCGATAAGTGCAAATCAATCCCAGAACAACAGCAAAGGACCCTGTGAAGATGCTGGAGGAAACAGGTAAAAAGGTATCTATATCCACATTAAAATGAGTCATATATCAACATAACCTGAAAGGCCGCTCAGCAAGGAAGAAGCTACTGCTCCAAAACCGCCATAAAAAAGCCAGACTACGGTTTGCAACTGCACATGGGGACAAAGATCGTACTTTTTGGAGAAATGTCCTCTGGTCTGATGAAACAAAAATAGAACAGTTTGGCCATAATGACCATCGTTATGTTTGGAGGATAAAGGGGGAGGCTTGCAAGCTGAAGAACACTATCCCAACCGTGAAGCACGGGGGTGGCAGCATCATTGTTGTGGGGGTGCTTTGCTCCAGGAGGGACTGGTGCACTTCACAAAATAGATGGCATCATGAGGGAGGAAAATTATGTGGATATATTGAAGCAACATCTCAAGACATCAGTCAGGAAGTTAAAGCTTGGTTGCAAATGGGTCTTCCAAATGGACAATGACCCCAAGCATACTTCCACAGTTGTGGCAAAATGGCTTAAGGACAACCAAGTCAAGGTATTGGAGTGGCCATCACAAAGCCCTGACCTCAATCCTATAGAAAATGTGTGGGCAGAACTGAAAAAGCGTGTGCGAGCAAGGAGGCCTACAAACCTGACTCAGTTACACCAGCTCTGTTTTTTATTTTTTTATTTAACCGTTATTTTACCAGGTAAGTTGACTGAGAACACGTTCTCATTTGCAGCAACGACCTGGGGAATAGTTACAGGGGAGAGGAGGGGGATGAATGAGCCAATTGTAAATGTGCCAAAATTCACCCAACTTATTGTGGGAAGCTTGTGGAAGGCTACCCAAAACATGTTTAAACAATTTAAAGGCAATACTACCAAATACTAATTGAGTGTATGTAAACTTCTGACCCACTGGGAATGTGATGAAAGAAATACAAGCTGAAATAAATCATTCTCTCTACTATTATTCTGACATTTCACATTCTTAAAATAAAGTGGTGATCCTAACTGGCCTAAGACGGGGAATTTTTTACAAGGATTAAATGTCAGGAATTGTGAAAAACTGAGTTTAAATATAAAGTATATGGCTAAGGTGTATGTAAACTTCCGACTTCAACTGTATTTAAGCCAGTCAAATAAAAAAGACATTCTATTTTATTTCAAACACGAATGAGGTGGCATTGTGTGACAATAAATGGTGATATTTTTGTTTTTGTGGTCAGAAATGGCGTAGGCCTAAACCTATACCATGAGTGTGAATCTGGAAGTGAAATTCAAAGATTTTAAAAGCAGAAGTGGGGGGTGTCATATATCATCTTGAGAAATCCTCGACAGCTTTCTAAACATGCTGAGTCACTGGGAAATCCGTTGGTAAACCGGTTTTGTGAGATCCATAACCACAAAGACACAGTCTGTGTCTGGAAAGTAACCCAATTCTCTATATAGTTCACTACTTTAGACCAGGGTCCATATTTTACTTATCTGGTCAAAAGTAGTCTACTATATKGGGAATAGGGAGCAATTTCAGACACATGCCAGATAGTTATACCTTGGTAGGTTTCTGTGAWTTAGTCAACATTCCAATCCCATAGGTTTCATACAGCCTACAGGGSTGATAASGATCGATATACTGTTACACAACTTTCTTCGTTATGTTCAACGGTTATMCTATYCAGGTGAAACGTTAGTGAGCCAAACACAATACATTAGAAGAATACTCGTTTTGTGGCATATTATTGAACCTATTGACCAGATTGAGCATGTTTCCATAGGGAGTTCAGATATTATACAAAAAATCCTGATATTTTTGTGAATTTGGGAGATTCACCCAATGGGTTCTAACAATGACTGGCAAGATAGGCTAATATGGTAGTAGGTAGCTGGACACAGTCCAAGATTCTGTCTGTCTGTTGTCCTGGCAGATTGTGGTCTATGTTCTAACCTCTCGTGACAACTACAGTACTTCAGGAAGTGGGGAAATAGTAGAGGAAGTCCCTTGTTACTTCACAATATGATGAGACGGGATTGAGGAATTTACTCACATCTGAAAATTCATTAAATTTAAGCATGTCTGACATAATCAGAAATGACAAGATTAGGAAATTATAGAATAGAACAAAAACGTATATTATTTCACCTGAGGGAACAACAGGATTAAGCCTACTCTCCATTTATTTTTATGACCTCAGACAACTTTGGAAATGCTTGAAGTTTAGTTTCCTAGGCCTTTAGGAAGATGGATTTAAACATACAGTAAATATTGTATTTGTATTTACATATACATGACATTTTTTGTATTTAGAAGAGGCCTTTATCCAGAGCTACATATATTTACAGTTAGTCAGTGGACGTAACTAAATTGAGTAGGGAAAAACAACAACATATGATACCACAGTAATTTCAACTATAGACCATTCTTTCCACTTTAACCGTAATGTATGAAAAGTAATTTACAAGTAAAATTATAATGTAAGGTAGTATTATAATACGTTTTATTATAAAGTCAGGTGTAAATTTGCTTAATCTGACTCATTTTACTTAGTGTTGACATGAACAATGTTTTATCTTCTATTCATTTAGTTATATTGAGATTTGAAGTCATGAAAACACACAAATGTCTTTAATAAAGTATATTGGCACTATTACAATGCACTTACTCTATCAACCAGGTTAGTCCCGTTGAGTTAAAAAACYTATTTCTTTGAGAGACCTGGAGCAAGACAGCAGCCTCAACACATCAGTATCAGACAAACAGGCACATGACATCAACCAGAAGAAGATAAATCAATACAARAAGTGGCACGTCAGTAACGAGCATGTACACAAGCCAGAATTAAACATTTGAGTGCAATACTGTACGTCAAACTGTTGCGAGTCRAGTATTTCATCACCAACATCATTAAAGGGGCAATCTGCAGATGTTGCGTTCAGGAGTGAAGATGTTGCATTTGGAATAAATGAATGACATTTAAGCATACCCATTGATTCTTGAATTTATAAATGCCTCATGAGCATATTTCAGGATATCTATAGTACCCCATCAGAACCCAAAATATAGCTTGTTTAACTACAATGTTTGTAAACAGAACATTTAAACAAACACTATATAGCTTCAAAACATGGTTAAAACGGTATTTTTTTATATTGTGGATGGTCAGTCATTGCATTCATAGCTCTGCCTCTGAATTTGAGAGTGGTTACATTTCTCCAGCCCCATTCCTCAGCTTTTTACTGAAATAGGGGCGGGAAAACGCTTTATTTATTGTTTGAACTGCGGATTGTCCCTTTAAACAATACAATGTGCTAGCTGGTCTGGTAAAACCATCCCACTTCCTCCTGTGTGTAGAGGGAAATTCCTAGTGTGTGCCCAGGGTGTATTATATAAGACATACAGCTCACAGCATGTAGTCAGAAAACATTGGTTCAGAGAACAACTTAGGATTCACAAGAACTAAGGACTGAATACAAGACACTGGTACCTACCTACAAACTACAAACAACTCATCAAGGTAAATTAACTTTATATTCTGTCTTTACTCATGTTTGCAATAATACTTATACTGTATTGATGTCCATGTATTATACTGCTAATTGTGGTAGCATTATTTATTGCTATATAGTGTTAGTAATAACACATATTTAAAAGGTTTATTTAGACTGAACTGTATATGTATTTACTGTTTACATCAGATCTGAATGAGCTTTCAACTCTTCAGCATCTTCTGACTAAGCATGATGCCAATCTATTAGACAGGACAGAGCTTTACAAACTGATGCTTTTATTTTCCAGATCTAACAACACAGACATGGAATTTGAGTCAAACTACAGTTTAATAAAGGTGAGTCCCCAGCTCCTACAAGGACAAGACATACCCACAACAGTTGGACATAAAACATTCAAATGTAATTATACAGGAACTGTTAAACAACATATAATGTAATATTTCCTCCTCCCCTGTCTGTGTCCTGTGCAGAACACCTCTGAAAGTGCAGCATGGAGCTCCAAGCTGCCTCAGGGTCTGGATCTGGAGGTATCCCATCACCCCATCACCATGCGCCACATTGCCAACCTCATCATCGCCATGGAGAGGTTAAAGGGTGGCGAGGGGGTTACCATGGGAACCGAGTTCAAAGACAAGGACCTGCTCAACTTCTTGCTGGATAGTGCTGTGGAAGGTAGGGAGCAAAGTCAAAGACAATGGACTGGATTGGAGGAGCACCCTAAGGGGCTAGCCTGATCCCTGATCTGTTTGTACTGTTTGGTGTGACAATGACCATAGGAGTTGGCAAGACAGCACAAACAGATCTGGGACCAGGCTACCCCTAAAGGGATTTCCAATGTGTACCACTACAATACCATTAGCTATCACCACTGGGCTATGTTCCAAAGTTCACACTATAGAATACCATTTAAAATGCATGCCCAACTCATTGCTTCATTAAAAGTGGTATGCTACTGTAGTGTGGATATCTTAACAGAGCCCATAGACCAGTAGGGATGGAATTAAATTAGCATTTTTTACATTTAACCTTTATTCAACTAGGCAAGTCAGTTTAGAACATTTGTTATTTACAATGACGGCCTACACTGGCCAAACCTGGACGAATTGTGCACCGCCCTATGGGACTCCCAATCACGGCCGGTTGAGATGCAGCCTGGAATCGAACCAGGGTGTCTATAGTGACGCCTCTAGCACTGAGATGCAGTGCCCTAGACCGCTGCGCAACTCGGGAGCTCAATCAAGTGTATTCATACAACCATTCACTCATCTCCTACATCCTTTTCTCTCTTCTCACCAGAACATATAGTGTTGGAGTTGGAGTCGGCGCCCCCAGCGAGCAGGAGGGGAGCAGGGTTCAGCAGTAAATCACAGTATGAGTGTAGCGTCACTGACTCTGAGAACAAGTGCTGGGTCCTGATGAATGAGGCTATGGAGCTGCACGCCATGATGCTCCAGGGAGGCAGCAGCTACCACAAAGGTATGTTAACAACTGAGGCGCAGTCCCAAATTTCAAGAATTTGATGTAATATATCACAAGACATCTAGTGGCCCATTTGGGTACTTCAGATTTATCACAGCTGTCTGTAATCATTTTTGGCCCTCTGTGTGGCCTTATCACATGCAAAATATATGAACTAATTAAATAAGATGATTTTAATTCACAGTTGAGTTCTGATGAATGATGCTGACTGACTCTCTTCTCCTCTGTCCCAGTGCATTTGAACCTGTCAACATACGTCAAGCCCGTCCCCATTGAGACTGAAGCCAGACCTGTAGCCCTAGGCATAAAGGGATCCAATCTCTACCTGTCCTGCTCCAAATCGGGAGGCAGGCCCACCCTGCACCTAGAGGTAAATACCACGACTACTAAATGAATACTATTATTGAATGAAAACTACTACTGAATTAATAATACTAGAACTGAATAATAATAATAATGCATAATACTACTACTGAATAATGCTATGACTGGATAAATACTACTGAGTTAATACTACTACTTCTGAATAAACAGAACTACATTTTGGGGAAAAGTGCCTGCAAAAATAGACCGTTCAGCCTTACAAATGGCACCCCATACTACTACATGTGGAATGTAGGAAACAGTTGCATTGTAGTTAAATAAGACTCGATAGCTAGGCGAGGTGTGGCCAACCCTGGTACTGGGGAGCCACAGTGTGGACAGGTTTTTGTTCCAACAGCCACATCCTCAAACCAATAGACACAGAAACATTTATATTCACTCCTGGTGGTGACCTTTAATATTGAGTTTAACTCCTGTTCCTCTCTCTCTCTCCTCAGGAGGTTGCGGACAAGGAGCAGCTGAAGTCCATCAGCCAGGAGAGCGACATGGTGCGTTTCCTTTTCTACAGACGGAACACCGGGGTTGACATCAGTACCTTGGAGTCTGCCGGGTTCAGGAACTGGTTCATCAGCACGGACATGCAGCAGGACACCAAACCGGTGGACATGTGTCAGAAGGCAGCCCCCAACCGCCTCACCACCTTCACCATCCAGCGCCACAACTAAGATGGCCGCAAACACTGTGACACAACACCAATCAGGCCAAGGCCTCCAATAGAGATCCTCTACAATTCATGTGATTCTATTGGGCCTCTGTGATCAGGACTGGGTTGCCACTGTGGGTGCACGCACATGAACAGATTTAAGTGTATTGCTTGTAAGACAAGAACTTCATGAGGTTTAGAGTATGTACTGAGTACAGCATGTTACCATTGGGGTGTATTGACGTGGTCAACATTGTGGTAAGTGCCCCTGATATAATCAAAATATGCTTAAAATGAAAACTAAGTCATTATTGTTCTACTATTTATTAATATATCTCTAATTCAGTAATTTATACTTATTTATCAATGTATTTATTTGGCTCTGTTGATGTTGCACATATTCATTGATACATGCAAACATAAAAAATTCTTATGTGCTCTTTTTAATAAACAAATAGAAATATATATATTCACTCTCATGGTACTGTAATAACATGGTCATTGGGAGACCAAATAACAGAACCACAACACACCAATAAAAAAAGATGACAAATGTACATAAATCATAGTAGTGATAAACTATGTTAATGAATTTTATATATATTCATAACTTTAGTAGGAGTACCAGGGGCCATATATTAAGAAAATATTATATATGGCTCTGGGCATACCCATAGATATAGAACCATACTTATGGCTGCATTCCACAGCAAAGGCGATGTGACACAATAACCAATGAATGGTTGAGTGCTACATCATCGACTGACAGATTGCTATAATATCCAATCAAAACAAGTTGCAACTGGGAAATCTACGACTTCTGACTTCAGTGAATTCCAGACAATTGGGAACTCTGAAAAAAATGAGCTCCAACTGGGATAAACTCGGAATTCCAAGTTGGAAACTGTCATCTTTCTAGAGCGCCAACATTRCGACCTGAAGAGCATGGATGTCATGATTTGACCTTGTTTTTCTCCAGATTTCCCAGTTGTCTTGAAAGCACCATAACATATGTGGTCAGAGCCATATATTTAGAATTATGGTGCTTTCTAGACACCTGGGAACTCTGAAAAATACAAGGTCAAATCATGACATCAGTGATCTTCAGGACGGAAAGTCATTGAATTCAGAGCCTCTCTAATATCTTCAATTGACACAGGTGAATCACAAACTGAGTGSAAATCATCCTCAATTACAGGGACATAATTCTGAATGTGGAAAATGTAGATTTCACAACCATCTTCCTGAAATTGAGAGCTGTAAAGGTTTCACAAAAGGAATTGACAAATGATATTGTTATGGGATCTTTGCATAAAACATCGTTAATGTTGAGTGCAGTTATAGATTTTCTTTTGTAGTTTCTCTTTTCAAGTGCAAAAAAGTAACTAGTGTTTCTTTCCCCCTCTTCAATCCATTTTGCTCTTGACCTTACAAAGGCACCCTTTGCCAGATCCATGTAAATCTGTTCTAGTTGTAAAGACTTGAATACAGACTCCTCTTCTTCAGACAGATTATCTTTCTTTAGAGAACTGTCAAGCTTGCTCATCATCTCTTTTTCTTTAAGGTTCTTTAATTTCATCAGCTCTTTGGCGCGTTTAATGGCTACCACTCTGACTTTATATTTGAAAAATTCCCATCTACTTCCATGACCCAAGTCTTTTCTTGCAAAAATATCTTTAGCTAATGATTTAATGTTTTCAATGAGAGTAGTATCTTTAAGAAGTGTGTTGTTTAATTTCCAGTATCCTCGAGTACCTTTTGATTTTTTAGTAGCTTGTAAATTCAGGGAAATCAAGTGATGATCAGAAAAGGGAGCCAACTGATGATCTACATCTATAACAAATTGTAACAAAAAAGGGGAACGTAAGGAATAAATCTATTCTAGATTTATGTGACATAGTTTTGTTGGTCCAGGTATAACCCTTAGCATCTGGATTGAAATACCGCCAGGCATCCTCAACACAGAGATCCTTGCATAATGTCGTGATAATATTGCTATTTTGAGGGCTTTGACTCGTTCTAGGAGGGAAACGATCAGCAGATGCATCAGGTGTTTCATTKAAATCCCCTGAAATAATTAGAAAAGCCTCTGCGTATTTGTTGCTTAAATCCTGTACTTTTCTGGTAAATTGGGTAAAAGGGGTCTTATTAGGAGCATGTGAGTTATGTTCATATACATTACAAATGATGAAAATAGCATTGTCAAGTTTAACAGTTACTATGACCCATCTCCTGTCTTGTGAAGATTCTAGAACGTCACCTTTAAACTTGTGAATAAGTATCAAAACACCAGCAGAATGATTTGATCCATAACTGAAATAGGCCATATCTCCCCATTGTGCTTTCCAAAATTTCAAATCACTTCACCCGAATGCGTTTCCTGAAGGACAAAATCTGCGTTACTGCGTTTCCAATATAAAAATAAAGCTTTCCTTTTTGTAAGATTTCTCAAACCCCTAGCATTCAGACTAACGATATTGAGTGAATTGAAAATGAACTCCTGCATTAAAAAAAGAAAGAACACAAATTAAATAACACAAGTAGTAATGTGAACAATAAAACAAACAGTGAACCTTGAGAGGATTACTCCGACGGAAAACTACGCTCGGCTGAGGTAGCGGTGGTTAACAGAATAACAAATCTATTTACTTCCTTTTTATTTTTTTTGGCAAGTGTTCATTAGTTGTAGTTCGAACGGTACATTTATTCGTGGTAGTACCTTAACTGTACTCTTGGTAGTACTCACAGTTCCAATTTGGTTAATGTCAACCGAGTTACCCAGTAATCATTCTTCCTTCGATAAACGCGTGTGGGCCCTTGAACTCAGCCTTCTTTCCCTCTTGTCGTGTCTTCTGTATAAGCGGCCACAGTTTCTCTCTGGCAGCCTGATCCTGCGGTATCAGAGCTTCTTTGATGCGGAGCTTCTTCTCGTCCAGATACTTGTTCCCCTTGGCCATTTTCCAGATGATGTCCCTGTAATGGCGCATAGTTAAGCACAAGATGATATTGCGATACTTCAATGATGATACTTCAAATTCCCTAGCTATTCAGGCGTTGTAGATCTGTCAGGCGTCAGCAGCATCTAATGCCACGTTCAAATCAATTGAAAACTAGGAAATCTCTGAATACAGTGCGTTCAAGACAACTGAGAACTCGGAAAAACGTACTCCTACTGGGAAAAATCGTTTTGAACGGTCATCCAACTCGGAAGCCAGCTAATAGCGAACAGTAACTTTTATTCCATTAAAATAGCAAGTAATTTACACGAATAAAACTTTTCTCAAGTGACTAGATTTCGTACAAACAGCAATGGAGGCGGAAGAAATGGTGACTAAAATCAACAGAAAAGGTAAGGTGTACTGTTAGCTAAATGCAAACGTAGCTCAACGGAGAGTAGTGTACGTGAATGTGGTTTTTGGTAGTTAGTTAACGTTAGCTAGTTAGTAGAGTTTGAGAATAGCCATCATCCTGCAACAACAATGTTGAGGGGCACATTGACGTTACCGAGGTAAAAATTAGTTTTATACTGGATTTTCAGTCAATAGTTATTGATCCAATCATGCCATGACTATGAAGATGGTATATTCTGAATCAGAGGTGGATGGAGAAAAATCCACAGCTTTTTTTCATTTTTGTTCTTGCTTTCAGTCTTCAATAGTTCTTACACAGTGTGCCATCACTATGGAAGTTATATATTCTGAATCGGGGGAGGATGGACAAAAATTCACGGCTTAATTTGTTGTTGAAATGTTTTTATTTATTTTGCCTTAAATCTTCAAAAGCTGTGGATTTGTGTCCATCTTCCCCCGATTCACAATATATCATGTTCATAGTCTTGGCACACTTTGTGTAAGAGCTATTGAAGATTGAATGCTTTAAAAAATTTAATAAACAAACATGTATTTTTATCAATTGACGTTGCTTCTTTCTTTTACAAAATTGCGCAAGCAGAAGTTGATGGAGTACTTAGCAGTCAAGGGAAGACTGAAGCCCCCCAACCCAAAGTAATACATCTGCCTGTCACGCCCTGACCTTAGAGATCCTGTTTATGTCTCTATTTTGGTTTGGTCAGGGTGTGAGTTGGGGTGGGTATTCTATATTCTATTATTTGTATTTCTATGTTTTGGCCGGGTAGGGTTCTCAATCAGGGACAGCTGTCTATCGTTGTCTCTGATTGAGAACCATACTTAGGTATCCCTTTTTTCCACCTGTCTTTGTGGGAAGTTGACTTTGATAATGGCACATAGCCTTTAGCTTCACGATTTGTTTTGTAGTGTTTATTGTTTTGTTTGGTGTTTTTTTTCTTCTAAAAAATTGAAAATGTACGCTCACGACGCAGCACCTTGGTCCAGTTCTTCCTTCAACAGCCGTGACACTGCCTGGCTAGACAGCTACAGTATCTATGGCCAGTATGAAGTAAATAACTGCCATTAATCGCAATATTTCAGTCTGACATGTCTTATCCATAGACTTGTGTAAATAATGTCTTATTACACATTACGTATTTCAGACCTTATCTTCGAGATGACATTAAAGCAGAGAGTACCAGCATGTCTACAGTGAAGGATGACGTAAGTAATTCTCCCTTTTCTCTCCTCCTTGACACTCTCTCAAAGCAAGCTTGGCAGTTTGCGCACTATCAATTATAATTTACTAGGAAACTAGGAAAGTCAGTTAAGAACTAATTCTAATTTACAATGACGCCCTACCGGGAAACAGTCGCAGAACAACAGATTTTTATCTTGTCAGCTCGGGGATTCGATCCAGCAATCACTGTTGATCCAAAGCAGAAACGTTGCTAAGCTAGCTATATTAACTGATGTTGTTTTGTTATTACACATATATAGAAATAGTTGCAAACTATATATAAGCTCCCAGTGATTTATTGGGTAAACCACCAATGTTTCGGCATCATTGTGCTACCTTCAAGGTAATATCATGAATGCGTGAACCAGGTTATGTAGACAATTAGTCCAACCAATGACAATAGTGAGGGGTCTGTCATAGTAACCTGGTTCAAGCATTCATGATATTACACTGAAAAAGGCACAGTAATGCCGAAACGTTGGTGGTTTACSCAATAAATTACTGGCAGCTTATACACTGAGTGTACAAAACCTTTATAATATTGAGTTGCACCCCCTTTTGCCCTCAGAACAGCCTCAGTTCGTTGGGGCATGGACTCTACAAGGTGTTGAAAGCGTTCCACAGGGATGCTGGCCCATGTTAACTACAATGCTTCCCACAGTTGTGTCAAGTTGGCTGGATGTCCTTTGGGTGGTGGACCATTCTTGATACACATGGGAAACTGTTAATTGTGAAAAACACAGCAGCATTGCAGTTCTTGACACTCAAACCGGTGTGCCTGGCACCTACTACCATACCCTGTTCAAAGGCACTTCAATATTTTGTCTTGCCCATTCACCCTCTGAATGGTACACATGCACAATGTCTCAAGGCTTACAAATCCTTCTTTAACCTGTCTTCTCCCCTTCATCTACACTGATTGAAGTGGATTTAACAGGTTACATCAATAAGGGATCATAGCTTTCATCTGGATCCACCTAGTCAGTCTATGTCATGGAAAGAACAGGTGTTCCTAATGTTTTGTACACTCAGTGTGCAACTCTTTATTTTTATAGCCTACAGTTTACTCGCCGTTATTCAGCACCTCTACCAACTTTTTTGTGTATGCCCCAGCTCATGCTTTTCACTTGTTATTACAGCTGGCCAATGGGAAACAGAACCAGGGTCCAAACTCCCTCAAGATGAAAACGGAKGCCGTAAAGGTTCAATATCTGACGGCCAAAGCATTTTCCCAAACCACCGGTACATTGCACAGTACCACCAACAAACAGAGTTTCACCAGCAGCAGCAGCACTCTGCTTCCCCTGTCTGCAGCATCGATTACTACAAGTCTCAACGCGAACAAAGGTGCAATAAAGCCTTCTGCAGTTGCCCTAAGTCACCCTGCCCACCTGAAAATAGTGCCAACCAGACCACACTCCATTCTCCCTACAAAAACATGCCCAGGCACCACCAACCACCCCAGAACTGAGCCCAAGCTAGCAATACATGCCCTAACGTTGCCAAACTGCTGGCCAACACTGGTAGGACATATTCTGCCAACACAACCAGACCACTGCCAAACACTACTGGGAAACACACCAACACACGCCCCAATACAGCGAGCACACACTCCAATACAGCCAACACCCACACCAGCAGATCTAGCAGTGTGAGAATGAGTCTTAGTACAGTGGCTAAAACCAAGACAGGCCTCATGTCTGCTCAGGTGCAGCCTAGAAACACACACCCCAGAGCCACCATCCCTGCCCCTGATGCAACCCCCACCACCACCTTTGTCTTGAACAGAGTTTGCCCAAGCACAATCCCAGTGGCTCAGAGGCCAGTTACTACTCAGAGGAGAACGAGTCGAGTCACTACCGTGAGTAAAACTAACCAGAGGACAGGTGGAGGACAGGATTTTTTTTGTTTAGTTTATTAATTTGACAATTTAAAAAAACAAACACACATAAAACTTAAAAGCCATACATGCACATGAATAAAATCATCGAGGATAACACACAATAAAGTCTGGGACTTATTTCCATTGTGGTCCTCTTGAGACAAGATGGTTAGACAAGATCGAACACAGTATGGCAGTGAAATAATAAAACAAAAACAGAGAAGAAGAACATCTATCTCATCATTCCAGTTACATCATAGGGGTTATTCATATGGGCACAGAGGACATCAAACATATTTAAGCTGTCCAGAGGACACATTGTTTTTATATGCAGAGGCAACTCATTCCATTCTGAGGCTCCAGTATACAAGAAAGTGCCTTTCCCAGCATTACTCCTGAACCTGTATAAGCACACATCAGCAACACCTGATCTGGTGCTGTGATTGTGTGCATCCCTAACACGAGGAAAGTAATCACTTAAATATCTGGGCGCAGGACCATAAATACTTCTGTAAACCAAACCTAGTCTAATCTGGGACACGCTAGCCTCAACAGGCAGCCAGTTTAGTTCCTGAAAGCAGCTCCTGCCTATGTGAGTACATGGACTCACCTTCAAAACCACCATATCACCCGTCACTCGCCTCTGGTTGCCTCCGCTCCGCTGTGGAACCCCCCTCCTCCGGTGCACTCTCCACCCTCGGTAAGTCCTCTGGTCCCACTCCACCTTCAGTGCTCACACACCCCGTGGGTACAGCATACCGACAGCAACGGTAAGCTTCATTGACCCCATGTCCAAAGCTAGAGTCGCTGCATTTTAAATGAATCCACTGCGCGCATTCCAAACAATCCAAAGCTTTGCTGTTACTCTTTATCCACCATTCGCAAGAGGAGCATGGGTGCATAGGCTGTTTGATGGGGTTCGTGATAAAGTGAGGTCCAGGGCATTGATGGATATCACCCGATAAGAGAAGGCATAGAGTTATAAGATCTCCACCATTAAGTTGCGATTTCAGACTGGATTTCGATGATCGTTTTGGTTTGTGCCAAGGTGCTATGAAAGTTTGGTATATAACATTCCTTCCAAATCCGAAGTGCTGGATGCCATCAAAAGTGTTTGCATGACTGAAGTTGCTGAGAATTTACTATTCTTTCATCTAAATAGCAGATGCAATTATTTCCAGTAACATTTAAAACAAACACATAAAGTAAAAGTGCTGCCACCATGCCGAACTTGCCGGTCGCCATCTTGTTTCTTCTGTAACCTGTCACTGGGCCTAAACCGACCATCCAAAGCCCTACTGGTCTACCTGGATCCAAGACTGCAGCTATGAAGCCAGGGGAGAAAGGGAAAAACGCAGCCAGAGTTTCGATCCAAGTGGTTGAGCCTGTGAAGAGGGCTCCACCAAGCACAGGACCGAGGTTAGAGGAGTAGGAGGGGCCACCACTCGGACATGTAAGCCTTCCTCTTAAGCCTCCACCTGGATAACAGGGAACCAAAGGTAGGCCAAGGCTCTGAGTAGGGCATTGCATGCAGCTGTGGCTAAGATGGGACAGACTGCGACTGACACAAATTCTCCTTCACCGTCCATAAAGCTCCTACACCTGCGTGTTGGCCTAACAGGAGCACAGTGAATGGTGTGTGGATCCCCCAGACGGTTCCTCGCTCTGCCAGAGAATCCAGCCACGACCAGGTGGAGGTGGGATGGGCGGCTGGTGTTGGCCTGAAGACACCAAGAGACCAGGCCAGGATCATGCCCCAGACAAAGGGCAGGAGGATGTCCGCTGCTCAGGAGGAAAGGATGTGAGTTTTAGTTTTTTATTGGATATTAGATAAGAAGTAGAGAGAATCTCTTCTAAACTGAAAAATATATATAAACACAACATGGAAAGTGTTAGTCCCATGTTTCATGAGCTGAAATAAAATATCCCAGAAATGTTCTATATACACAAATGTGTTTACTTCCCTGTTAGTGAGCATTTCTCCTTTGCCAAGATAATCCATCCACCTAACAAGTGTGGTATATCAAGAAGCTGATTAAACGGCATGATTATTATTAGGACTGTCCCTGACGACAGAAAATCTTGGTCGAACGAAAGTCGTCTGTTCTTTCGATCAAGCGATTGGTTGACATTTTTAGATGTGTATTTTTCCATAATATAGACACACACCCTATGTGTTTTATAATCAACTATATGCATTGAGCTTGTCTGGTGCTTTAAGCTTACTGTTTGATGAAATAAGACACAAGTGACTCAAGACAGAGGCAGAGATCTAGAGAACCAGAAGGAAAAAAACAGAACAATTCTCCTCCTGCTCCTGCTGGCTTTAGCAGATTCTGTCATTACTCTCCCGAATTTGCTGGTAATAGGCTACACAAGGAGTCCGCAACCTTTCTCATGTGCAATGCCAATTTATATTACCCTTTCTAACGATCGGCGTGCCAGTTGTAGTTATTATATGCACATTTTCGTGGAACAGGTTTTTCATTTATAATAACATCTTCATATCTCAATCATTGTCATGTGGTTAATCAGAATTATATCTAAATGAAAATGATACAAACCTAAAAAGTAACATCTATTGCCAACTAATGTAAAAAATAACCTACATAAAGCCAACAAACAAAAACATTGCAGCCTTCAGGTAGAAAATAGCCTGATTAAAAAAAATGTTGTGTGTGTAGGTAATATATACGGTATATATATCACACACACACTACTGTTCAAAAGTTTGGGGTCACTTAGAAATGTCCTCGTTTTTTAAAGAAAATCGCGTTTTTTTGTCCATATAAAATTGATCAGAAATACAGTGTAGACATTGTTAATGTTGTAAATGACTTTATACATTTTATTTGAAATCTACATAAGCGTACAGAGGCCCATTATCAGCAACCATCACTCCTGTGTTCCAATGGCATGTTGTGTTAGCTAATCCAAGTTTATAATTTTAAAAAGCTAATTGATCATTAGAAAAACATTTAGCAATTACAGTTGAAGTCGGAAGTTTACATACACATTAGCCAAATACATTTAAACTCAGTTTTTTACAATTCCTGATGTTTAATCCTAGTAAAAATTCCCTGTCTTAGGTCAGTTAGGATCACCACTTTATTTTAAGAATGTGAAATGTCAGAATAATAGTAGAGAGAATGATTTATTTCAGCTTGTATTTCTTTAATCAAATTCCCAGTGGGTCAGAAGTTTACATACACTCAATTAGTATTTGGTAGCATTGCCTTTTTAATTGTTTAACTTGGGTCAAACGTTTCAGGTAGCCTTCCACAAGCTTCCCACAATAAGTTGGGTGAATTTTGGCCCATTCCTCCTGACAGAGCTGGTGTAACTGAGTCAGGTTTGTAGGCCTCCTTGCTCGCATACGCTTTTTTCAGTTCTGCCCACTAATGTTCGATAGGACAATCTGCAGTTCAAACAATAAACAAAGCGTTTTTCCGCCCTTGTTTCAGTAAAAAGCTGAGGGATGGGGCTGGAGAAATGTAACCACTCTCAAATTCAGAGGCAGAGCTATGAATGCAATGACTGACCATTCACGATATTAAAAAATACCGTTTTAACCATGTTTTGAAGCTATATAGTGTTTGTTTAAATGTTCTGTTTACAAACATTGTAGTAAAACAAGCTATATTTTGGGTTCTGATGGGGTACTATAGATATCCTGAAATATGCTCATGAGGCATTTATAAATTCAAGAATCAATGGGTATGCTTAAATGTCATTCATTTATTCCAAATGCAACATCTTCACTCCTGAACGCAACATCTGCAGATTGCCCCTTTAATGATGTTGGTGATGAAATACTGGACTCGCAACAGTTTGACGTACAGTATTGCACTCAAATGTTTAATTCTGGCTTGTGTACATGCTCGTTACTGACGTGCCACTTATTGTATTGATTTATCTTCTTCTGGTTGATGTCATGTGCCTGTTTGTCTGATACTGATGTGTTGAGGCTGCTGTCTTGCTCCAGGTCTCTCAAAGAAATARGTTTTTTAACTCAACGGGACTAACCTGGTTGATAGAGTAAGTGCATTGTAATAGTGCCAATATACTTTATTAAAGACATTTGTGTGTTTTCATGACTTCAAATCTCAATATAACTAAATGAATAGAAGATAAAGCATTTTTCATGTCAACACTAAGTAAAATGAGTCAGATTAAGCAAATTTACACCTGACTTTATAATAAAACGTATTATAATACTACCTTACATTATAATTTTACTTGTAAATTACTTTTCATACATTACGGTTAAAGTGSAAAGAATGGTCTATAGTTGAAATTACTGTGGTATCATATGTTGTTGTTTTTCCCTACTCAATTTAGTTACGTCCACTGACTAACTGTAAATATATGTAGCTCTGGATAAAGGCCTCTTCTAAATACAAAAAATGTCATGTATATGTAAATACAAATACAATATTTACTGTATGTTTAAATCCATCTTCCTAAAGGCCTAGGAAACTAAACTTCAAGCATTTCCAAAGTTGTCTGAGGTCATAAAAATAAATGGAGAGTAGGCATAATCCTGTTGTTCCCTCGTGAAATAATATAAGTTTTTGTTCTATTCTATAATTTCCTAATCTTGTCATTTCTGATTATGTCAGGCATGCTTAAATTTAATGAATTTTCAGATGTGAGTAAATTCCTCAATCCCGGCTCATCATATTGTGAAGTAACAAGGGACTTCCTCTACTATTTCCCCACTTCCTGAAGTACTGTAGTTGTCACGAGAGGTTAGAACATAGACCACAATCTGCCAGGACAACAGACAGACAGAATCTTGGACTGTGTCCAGCTACCTACTACCATATTAGCCTATCTTGCCAGTCATTGTTAGAACCCATTGGGTGAATCTCCCAAATTCACTAAAATATCAGGATTTTTTGTATAATATCTGAACTCCCTATGGAAACATGCTCAATCTGGTCAATAGGTTCAATAATATGCCACAAAACGAGTATTCTTCTAATGTATTGTGTTTGGCTCACTAACGTTTCACCTGRATAGKATAACCGTTGAACATAACGAAGAAAGTTGTGTAACAGTATATCGATCSTTATCASCCCTGTAGGCTGTATGAAACCTATGGGATTGGAATGTTGACTAAWTCACAGAAACCTACCAAGGTATAACTATCTGGCATGTGTCTGAAATTGCTCCCTATTCCCMATATAGTAGACTACTTTTGACCAGATAAGTAAAATATGGACCCTGGTCTAAAGTAGTGAACTATATAGAGAATTGGGTTACTTTCCAGACACAGACTGTGTCTTTGTGGTTATGGATCTCACAAAACCGGTTTACCAATGGATTTCCCAGTGATTCAACATGTTTAGAAAGCTGTCGAGGATTTCTCAAGATGATATTTGACACCCCCCACTTCTGCTTTTAAAATCTTTGAATTTCACTTCCAGATCCACACTCATGGTATAGGTTTAGGCCTACGCCATTTCTGACCACAAAAACTAAAATATCACCATTTATTGTCACACAATGCCACCTCATTCATGTTTGAAATAAAATAGAATGTCTTTTTTTATTTGACTGGCTTAAATACAGTTGAAGTCGGAAGTTTACATACACCTTAGCCAAATACATTTAAACTCAGTTTTTCACAATTCCTGACATTTAATCCTTGTAAAAAAGTCCCCGTCATAGGCCAGTTAGGATCACCACTTTATTTTAAGAATGTGAAATGTCAGAATAATAGTAGAGAGAATTATTTATTTCAGCTTTTCTTTCTTTCATCACATTCCCAGTGGGTCAGAAGTTTACATACTAATTGAGTGTATTTGACAGCATTGCCTTTAAATTGTTTAAACACGTTTTGGGTAGCCTTCCACAAGCTTTCCCACAATAAGTTGGGTGAATTTTGGCCCATTCCTCCTGACAGAGCTGGTGTAACTGAGTCAGGTTTGTAGGCCTCCTTGCTCGCACACACTTTTTCAGTTCTGCCCACACATTTTCTAGGGCTTTGTGAATGCCACTCCAATACCTTGACTTGGTTGTCCTTAAGCCATTTTGCCACAACTTTGGAGATATGCTTGGGGTCATTGTCCATTTGGAAGACCCATTGCGATCAAACTTTAACTTCTTGACTGATGTGTTGATGTTGATTCAATATATACACATTTTTCTTACCTCATGATGCCATCTATTTTGTGAAGTGCACCAGTCCCTTCTGCATCAAACCACCCCCACAACATGATGCTGCCACCCCGATCTTCACGGTTGGGATGGTGATCTTCGGCTTTCAAGCCTCCCCCTTTTTCCTCCAAACATAACGATGGTCATTATGGCCAAACAGTTCTATTTTTGTTTCATCAGACCAGAGGACATTTCTCCAAAAAGTACGGTCTTTGTCCCCATGTGCAGTTGCAAACCGTAGTCTGGCTTTTTTATGGCGGTTTTGGAGCAATGGCTTCTTCCTTGCTGAGCGGCCTTTCAGGTTATGTCGATATAGGACTCGTTTTACTGTGGATATAGATACTTTTGTACCTGTTTCCTCCAGCATCTTCACAGGGTCCTTTGCTGTTGTTCTGGGATTGATTTGCACTTTTCGCACCAAAGTACATTAATCTCTAGGAGACAGAACACGTCTCCTTCCTGAGCGGTATGACGGCTGCGTGGTTCCATGCTGTTTATACGTGCTATTTATTGTACAGATGAACATGGTACTTTCAGGCGTTTGGAAATTGTTCCCAAGGATGTAGCAGACTTGTGGAGGTCTACAAGTCTTGGCTGTATAAGAGTATTGGAGGTCTACAAGTCTTGGCTGATTTCTTTTGATTTTCCCATGATGTCAGGCAAAAAGGCACTGAGTTTGAAGGTAGGCCTTGAAATACATCCACAGGTACACCTCCAATTGACTCAAATGATGTTTATTTTCTCAAATTCTGTCAATTAGCCTATCAGAAGCTTCTAAAGCCATGACATAATTTTCTGGAATTTTCCAAGCTGTTTAAAGGCACAGTCAATTTAGTGTATGTAAACATCTGACCCACTGGAATTATGATGCAGTGAAATAATCTGTCTGTAAACAATTGTTAGAATAATTACTTGTGTCATGCACAAAGTAGATGTCCTAACCAACTTGCCAAAACTATAGTTTGTTAATTAACAAGAAATTTGTGTAGTGATTGAAAAACAAGTTTTAATGACTCCAATCTAAGTGTATGTAAACTTCTGACTTCAACTGTATGTTAGCACAGCTGAAAACTGTTGTTCTGATTAAAGAAGCAATAAAACTAGCCTTCTTTAGACTAGTTGAGTATCTGGAGCATCAGCATTTGTGGGTTCGATTACAGGCTCAAAATGGCCAGAAACAAAGCACTTTCTTCTGAAACTCGTCAGTCTATTCTTGTTCTGAGAAATGAAGGCTATTCCATGCGAGAAATTGCCAAGAAACTGAAGATCTGGTACAACGCTGTGTATTACTCCCTTCACAGAACAGCGCAAACTGGCTTTAACCAGAATAGAAAGAGGAGTGGGAGGCCCCGGTGCACAACTGAGCAAGAGGACAAGTACATTAGAGTGTCTAGTTTGAGAAACAGACGCCTCACAAGRCCTCAACTGGCAGCGTCATTAAATAGTACCGGCAAAACACCAGTCTCAACATCAACAGTGAAGAGGCGACTTCGTGATGCTGGCCTTCTAGGCAGAGTTCCTCTGTCCAGTGGCTGTGTTCTTTTGCCCATTTTAATCTTTAATTTTTATTGGCCAGTCTGAGATATGGCTTTTTCTTTGCAACTCTGCCTAGAAGGCCAGCATCCCGGATGTACCTTTGGAACACAGTAGTGATGGTTGCTGATAATGGGCCTCTGTACGCCTATGTAGATATTCCATATAAAATCAGCCGTTTCCAGCTACAATAGTCATTTGCAACATTAACAATGTTTACACTGTATTTCTGATCAATTTAATGTTATTTTAAATGGACAAAAGCCCATTTTTTTGTCTTTCAAAAACAAGGAAATTTCTAAGTGACCCCAAACTTTTGAACGGTTGTGTGTGTGTATATATGAGAGAGAGAGATCTGTCTCTGGTATAAATCACATTGTTGCAGTGAGGCTATGCGTAGCCAAACTTGAAACATCGTATTAACTTGGGTCCGGCCCAGACTATTTGTGCAAGGGATAAGAAGCAGTGCTTGTCTTGGGCAGGTGCTCACCGGAGTATCGGCACCTCAAATGTTCTGCTGCTGGAGTTCCTGTTCCTCTTATAGAATATTTACTCAAAAGTATTGTGGAGCTCATGCACCTAAATATAAACAGTACCAGCACCCAAGAAGAGTATCGGAAACTATTTCAGTCCAAGTCAAGCACTGATAAGAAGTAAACAGGTAGGCATATTTTATGTAGTTTCCACTGGATCAGACCATGACATTTTTCCCTTTCATTCTGGTTGGTTATCGAAAGGTAGAGAGCTGGAAAGATTTTTCAAATATATTGAGGAACTATGGTCATTCTCAACGGATATAAAAACAGACTTCATTTTTCCTAATGTATTAAGTGTGTATGTTTATCCTGTGTTATCATTTATTTAGCTAGTAAATACATAATTAAACCAATTTGTGTAGTACTGACTCATAAGGCTGGGGATTTTGCAGATGCAGGAGGTTACGACTGTTCAGAATGAAGATATGATAAGAGGTTATTAATACGTTGACTGTTTTATGGATGTGATAGGTAAAGACCTTTTTGGAGTTTAATTCGGGAGATTGTAACTCTTTAAAGAACCGCTCTTGTGGTGCCCCAAATTCCTAATGAGTTAATGGTTACATTATTAATTTAATCAGGTAACAATTAAACATAGTTGATTCGATAAATAACAGTCATCAGATTAATGAAAGTAAAGTCATAACACATAATACTTGTGGAATTATGCTGAAACGGTCAGGGCTTTGGTTAAAAGTAGTGCACTGTGTAGGGCAATGGTTCTCCAACCACTCCTCGGGGACACCCAGCTGTTTCACAATTTTGTTGTAGTCCTGAAATAGCTCAGCTGATTCACCTAGTCAAGGGCTTGATGATTAGTTGACAAGTTGAAGGTGTGCTAGCTCTGGAATAGATCAAATGCATGGAACAACTTGGGATTCCTGAGGTTTGAGAACCACTGATATAGGGTGCCATTTGTGATTCAGCCTCTGCTTCACTGCGAGAGCAAGATATTTGGAGGAACACAGAGTCCTAGGGCCTAATTTATAACTGTTGCTGTATCTGACTGTTTCTAAAAGACAAAAACAATTGCTAATTGTTGTGGACCTGTAAACAGATCGTTTGAATTCAATAATGTTTTTAATTAACTTTTTTCTGAACCTAAATATGCTGCACTGCCTGGGAAATCTGAAACATTGTCTACTCTGAAAAAAATGAAAACTGCAGTAGGCCTACTTACAGTGGTAGCTATCACACTTAAGTGCAAAAAAACAACTTTCTGTTCACCTGTTAAATTCGACTGTATGTTATAAACCACACTCTCCTTCAGATATATAGAGCAAAAACTTGAAATTATAATTGGCCCAATTAATTGAGATGCTCATGGTAATTTGTTGGATGGCTACTTCAGGAATATGAACTCATCATGGCCAGAACAGGTGAGGAATTTATTCTGCAATGGTTAAATGAAGTATTGTCTACTTGAGAAATTTGACCTGTCTGTTCTTGTCACGCCCTGACCTTAGAGAGCTTTTTATGTCTCTATTTTGGTTTGGTCAGGGTGTGATTTGGGGTGGGCATTCTATGTTCTTTTTTCTATGTTTTGTATTTCTTTGTTTTGGCCGGGTATGGTTCTCAATCAGGGACAGCTGACTATCGTTGTCTCTGATTGGGAACCATACTTAGGTAGCATTTTCCCACCTGTGTTTTGTGGGTAGTTGTTTTCTGTTTAGTGTTCTGCACCTGACAGGACTGTTTCGGTTTCGTTTATTCACTTTGTTATTTTGTTCTAGTGTTCAGTTTAATAAAATCATGAACACTTACCACGCTGCGCTTTGGTCCGATTCTTCCTTATCAGACGACGATGACCATTACAGTTCTACCATTAAACTGCGCTTCGGGTTGCATAGAGCAAAATACTTGAAATGGCTCATCTATTTACTACTGTGAAAAGGTCAAAATAAATGAGAGAAGGGACGCATGTGTCCTATCCTAACTTTTTGTAGGACTGGTTGGCGATTTCGCTAATATGAAACCATCACAGTCAGAAACGGTGAGGAATTTATTCTGCAATGATCATGGAAATGAAATAAATAATAGGAAATAAATGCCTATTTGTAATTATTTTAAAATGCAAAGATAATCGGGAAAAATGTTCGCTCTTCTCGCTAACGGCAAATTATTGCATCTAGTTATTATATTTAGCTAACTGTTTTTTGTTATGAATAAGAGTGTAATCATACAGTGCCTTGGAAAAGTATTCACCCCCTTGGCTTTTTTCGTATTTTGTTGCATTACAATCTGCAATTTAAATTGATTTTTATTTGGATTTCATGTAATGGACATACACAAAATAGTCCAATTTGGTGAAGTGAAATAAACATTTTTTTTCAAACAAATTTAAAACATTTAAAAGTTGTACTTGGATATGTGTTCACCCCCTTTGCTATGAAGACCCTAAATAAGATCTGGTGCAACCAATTACCTTCAGAAGTCACATAATTAGTTAGATTTCACACAGGTGGAATTTAAGTGTCACATGATCTGTCCAATGATCTCAGTATATATACACCTGTTCTGAAAGGCCCCAGAGTCAACAACACTAAGCAAGGGGCACCACCAAGCAAATGGCACCATGAAGAACAAGGAGCTCTCCAAACAGGTCAGGGACAAAGTTGTGGAGAAGTACAGATCAGGGTGGGTTATAAAAAATATCAGAAACTTTGAACATCCCACGGAGCACCATTTAAATATATTATTACAAAATGGAAATAATATGGCATCACAACAAACCTGCCAAGAGAGGGCCACCCACCAAAACTCATGGACCAGGCAAGGAGGGCATTAATCAGAGGCAACAAAGATACCAAAGATAACCCTGGGCTTTACAGAAGAGTGGCCAGAAAAAAAGCCATTGCTTAAAGAAAGAAATAAGCAAACATGTTTGGTGTTTGCCAAAAGGCATGTGGGAGAATCCCCAAACATGGAAGAAGGTACTTTGGTCAGATGAGACTAAAATTGAGCTTTTTGGCCATCAAGGAAAACGCTATGTCTGACACAAACCCAACACCTCTCATCACCCCGAGAACAGCATCCCCACAGTGAAGCATGGTGGTGGCAGCATCATGCTGTGGGYATGTTTTTCATCGGCAGGGACTGGGAAACTGGTCAGAATTGAAGGAATGATGGATTGCGCTAAATACAGGGAAATTCTTAAGGGAAGCCTGTTTTAATCTTCTAGAGATGTGAGACTGGGACGGAGGTTCACCTTCCAGCAGAACAATGACCCTAATCATACTGCTAAAGCAACACTCAAGTGGTTTTAAAGGGGAAACATTTAAATGTCTTGGAATGGCCCAGTCAAAGCCCAGACTTCAATCCAACTGAGAATCTGTGGTATGACTTAAAGATTGCTGTACACCAGCAGGAACCCATCCAACTTGAATGAGCTGGAGCAGTTTTGCCTTGAAGAATGGGCAAAAAATCCAAGTGGCTAGATGTGCCAAGCTTATAGAGACATATCCCAAGAGACTTGCAGCTGTAATTGTTTTTTTGTCTTATTTCTTGTTTYTTTCACAATAAAAAAWATTTTGCATCTTCAAGGTGGTAGGCATGTTGTGTAAATCAAATGATACAACCTGTCCCCACAAATCTATTTTAATTCCAGGTTGTAAGGCAACAAAATTGGAAAAATGCCACGGGGGGTGAATACTTTCGCAAGGCACTGTATATTCCTGCACAAGGCTACTACTAGGCTACTTTTTTACCTGTGCGTACACATGGCCTAAAGTTTGCGGGAGTATAAGCACATCAAGTTAAGTTTTTATAAATGCTAATTTAAGCATTAAAACTGGCACACGTGTGTTTTGGGGCATATTTYTGCATACTCAATGTGCTGCCATCCTGTTAGAAGGTAACAGATTATTTTATTACAATGGTTAAAATGGATTTTCATTGTGTTCCATGGTGTTATTCGCCCCCCAGTGGAGCTTTCTGGTACTTAGACTGTACGCAAACAGGAAGTAGAGAATTGTTCCGCACGCATAGAAGCAGCTAAAAACAATGCTACGGTGCAGGTCTTTCAGTGTAGTTATTTCTTGTCACGCTTCAGCCTTGGAAAATATTTBTTTGTAAGTTCGATTCAAGCATTTAGCTAATGATGATAATCMTGTTATTGATAGAGTTGCTTACATATCAATGTTGGTTGCATTTACTCACACAAATTGCAATGCCTTTCATGTATGCCGTTAGCTGTATTACTTTGCTCGTGCGTCATGCAAACGAATTGTAAAATATACAATACTGTAGTTTTGTTACTGTTTCTAGTGTAATATGCTTTGTTATTCTACATAGATGGTTGTACATTATTAGAGTAATGAAAGGAGTTAGCCAATTACCATATGAGTAACAATTAGCTATATGGTTTGGCATCATGCCAGATGCATGGTACCTTAGCACGTGCTTTGTATTTATGCAACTTCAAATGTATAATGTACAGCTACAGTATGTCGGTGTGAATTGAATACTAAAGTATATTATTTTCTGTATTTTGCAGTTTTACAACATAAACGTTTTCAATATATTCATTCAAGAAAAGTCACGCCTTGGGAGTTTTATTGAAGACTTAGTTGTTAGCTATCTGTCTAATTTTGCATGGGAACGCAACTCAAGGGCAGACTACTCAAAGTTTTATAAATGAGAACCTGGCACGGGCCATTATTTTGGAGCTGCCCCACGCCGGACACATTAATTCCAAGCCCCACCCAATACCTGACATCAGGACAGCTTTTTCACCGCAACCAGCCCACCCACATATCATTTTTCATAGTAACTTTAATGAAATCTGTTTTTTTTTTATGAGAAAAGCTGTTTTAGACTTGGTGATAGTGAAATACTTTATATTCTGGGTCTTCATTTTGACAGTTCGTTGCAAATATATATACATATATTTTTGTCATTTTAGTAGTAAATCTAGCTCTTTTGGCCCTAGCGGTTCAACTCTACCATTGAAATGGTGACGTTGAGGCACCTTGAGAAGGTGTTTCTGCGTCAACTCAAGGGAGATGTTCGTTATGAAATACACCCTTTATAGATGTGCTGGGTGATAACACCTCAAAGCTTATTATAAAAGCAGGTGACAGTGCGCCTTATTTGGCAATGGTCTTMGTTAGTTGAGTGTGGCAATATTTTGCATGATGCTACTTTGACTAGACTACTGACTACACAACATTTAAAAAGGCAGTAAGGCGCATATGACCAAATTCAACATTTTTGCTTTCRGTTTCATACACATCAGTGCTTTTACGAAGGAAAATAAACGTAGGCTATGATGATTAAAAATCAAATCAAATTTTATTGGTCACATAGACATGGTTAGCAGATGTTATTGCGAGTGTAGCGAAATGCTTCTAGGTCCCGACAGTGCAGCAATATCTAACATGTAATCTAACAATTCCACAARAACTACCTAATACACACATCTAAGTAAAGGAATGGAATATATACATAAATATATGGATGAACAATGACAGAGCGGTATAGGCAAGATGCAATAGATGGTATAAAATACAGTATATACATATGAGGTGAGTAATGCAAGATATGTAAACATTATTAAAGTGACTAGTGATCCATTTATTAAAGTGGCCAATGATTTCAAGTCTGTATGTAGGCAGCAGCCTCTCTGTGTTAGTGATGGCTGATTAACAGTCTGATGGCCTTGAGATAGAAGCTGTTTTTCAGTCTCTTGGTCCCAGCTTTGATGCACCTGTACTGACCTCGCCTTTGTAAAAAGAGCTACTGTGTAAATACTGCAATGCGGTTTGGATTGAATTGAGCCCCGCATCTTAATTTTAAAGGTGACGATTGCACTTTTCTTCCCAAACAATACTGCAATAAATGTGAGTCCACATTTCAAAGATTTTTTGGGTACCCCATGGGGGATTTGAAGTTACACCGCAAGTGGCAATAGATGTCAGGAACTCTGCGCCTTACTACTGTGAGCTAACTATCCAGAGCCTATTTTGCCCGTGATGCACATAATGTTATTATCAGAGCATGCCAGTGGACTTCTGGTAAGTATGCTTTAGTGAGAAACTGTTGGGATCAGGTACAACTATGTTTACCCACCACCAAAAATAATATTTATGATCAATTCCCCCACCCACAACTTCTCACCTGAATGCATTATTTTAAAATTTGAAGTGGTTGGGCTGAAATTGGGATTTAATTATTTGTATACCTCCATAGTAGGTAGGCCTTATTATAATAATAATTACTATTATTATTATCCCCCTTCCCTGCCTGAATTAATTTGTCTGCATTTCTATTCAATATTTGAATATGCCTCACATTGACAACTCAAATCGCTTTGCAAAAAAGCCTTTTAATTATCCTTCTTACCTAATGAAAGCCTATAGCCGACATATCAAAACAGTACCTTTTCCATTCGATATTGTTTAGATCAAATGGTTTAGCCCTAATAAAACATAAATAAACAATTCCCAGAATCGAATATAGGCTGCAAAAATAGGCTACATTTTTATTTCTCCGGCTAAGCCTACGTTAGCCATTTTCGTGTGAGCTAGGCTAGCCAGGGAAAGTAAACTTGGCAACGTGTCGTATTCTCACGTGGGGAGAGGGAACATAAAGCTTAGCATGTGGACAAATTAGAATGTTTCAGKTCCTCACAAATAATGGACAGTTCCCTGCTTCACACACACTCAATGCATGCGTGGCTGGTAGCCTTAAGTTTGCCTCGCCGCTCACAATGCAACACAACAAGCTCCTGGGTTTGTAAAAAGTGTGATCTTCATTTTAAAAGTTTCCAACCCACAACATAATCTGAACCCCGAGACGACCCACAGGTTAAAATAATGTTTTAATTCCACTAGAACAGTATATTATTCGTGGTGCAACTCTTCCAGGCTGTGTAAGGCGCACATACGTGCATAACCTGTGGCTATTAACTTCACTTGATGATGAACTGTTAGCAGTGGTGTGCCGTGGGCCTGGGGCCTGGGCCTTCAGTGAGGTACTACACAGTCCCACCCGAATTAATCCACCTCTTATTACCATCATTATGATGCCATGGCTCTAGACACTATACATTTAGACAGAAACACAGTATAACCAGGCGTTGCGTCACCTTGAAATTGACAAATTGACATTTTCCCAAAAACATAACCAGGCGTTGCGTCACCTTGAAATTGACAAATTGACATTTTCCCAAAAACATGACACAATCAATGAGTCTTTTCAATATTTCCCTTCACCTTTTCATTGTGCAGCTCCGTTGCCCTGCGCGCTTGTTTTTTGAGCTGTAGATCCACTCCGGTGTCCCCAAAAGTTTTCAAAAGCACAATTGCTTGTAAGTGCCCAGCCGTACTTTGGAGTCTCGTTGCTGCCTTGATTAGACAACTCAAGTTTGCAAAGCCAGTGTGGCTCCAAACACCAAATCGATCACTTGRAAATAATAGGCATTCCCAGCAGTACAGTTTGCAGTGCTTCTCGGAGCCTGTGAGCCATTGACAGCGCTCGTAGTTGAAACTTTGAAAGTGGCTTTCCCGCCTGTGACAGGCTTTGTGGCGTCGGGCGACCTCTCCTTACAATGTCTAACTTTTCTTGAAAAGTTCGTCTTGAGAATGGCGTTATAATTATATCCTCGACCAAATCGATATCTTCTCCTCCTTCCGCCATTGTGGGTTGAAAAAACAGCTTAGTAGTATGCGAATTAATTCGTTTATCAAATTCAGTTTCCTAGATCTGCATAGACCTGCCCATAGGACCTGCCTCTCAATATTGGTAATCCAAACAAAAGACGTGCACGCACTACGCCTGCTAGCTGGCTCCTGTGTAACACTGGAGCCAGCTAGCAGGCGTACAATAGCCAACTCTAAAGRTGATTGGTTGACACTAAATTTTCATTTCCATTCACTATAAGCTACAAGCGCCCGCACTGTTGATTCTGAAGGCCTGAGGGCAGATTTTAGACCCCTGGCAACACATGATGGCTGAATATGATTGGATAAAAGATCTAACATAAAGACCAGCCCTCCAAATCTCAACCTGGGGCTGGAAGCAGTGCAACCAAGAGGAAAGCTATGAAATGAAGAGTATAACTCTTACTCTGGGGAATAATTTAATACATATTTGTGGGAAAATATATTTTAAWTTTTTTTTTTATTCTGATGATGTTTAGGCCAGCAGAGAAGGCCTTGCAGGCCCTGACGGCCCACCACTGACTGTTAGTAACAGTTAGTTCCCCTTGATGTAGCAAGAATATAACTTCCTGAAGTTCACGTGGTCGCAACAGTAATGATAATTTCCTGTAGCAAAGTTATAACGAAGAGATTGTGGTTTATGGTTCCCAAACCCGCACTCGTTCACTACTTCCCAAAAAATCCAAAAGCATTGTATTGGTGGAGGCATAGGACAGTGAAGGGAAGTGAACAATGGCAGACTTTGAGAGGATAGAGAGATAATTGGAACATAGCCGAGATGTTCAACACCACTTCTTTTGGGGTTTGATCAGTTCTTACACACATCATAAATGAGAAAAACAAGGAAGTTCGTTGAACCTTCATWTCTTTCCAGCGTGACCTAGCAGACCCCTTTACTGAATAGCACATCTGGTCATTTGTCATTTGTTGTAGGAAAATACAACACGGTTGATTAACATATTTGTGTAATGCGAAGTTCTGTAAGTACTGGATCTGACAGGTTCGCCTGATGGAGTGCCAGGGCAATCTGGAGGTGCTGCCCCTTTTTGAGGTGGCAGTACGCYTGATGCTAGAGGTATAACATACTCTCATCCCTACCTATGACTCTCTCCCTCCCGCTCTCTCTAACTCCTTCTATACCACTTTTTTATTTTTTACTTCTGGAGGTCATGCCCCTGTTTGAAGAGGCAGTACAGGTTGGGTGTTGTTAGAGGTATAGCATACACCCTTTACCTAATCCCTCTCTCTCCCCCTTACTATGTAAAGCACTTTGGGTGACTAGTGATAAATGTATTTATCATACAGAAGAGCCCAAACACTGAATGTTTCAAATGCTTACTCAGCGAAGATGTACCAGCTGACGACATTTTTATTTTATCTTTATCTAACTAGGCAAGTCAGTTAAGAACAAATTCTTATTTTCAATGACAGCCTAGGAACAGTGGGTTAACTGCCTTGTTCAGTGGCAGAACGACAGATTTTTACCTTGTCAGCTCAGGGATTCGATCTAGCAACCTTTCGGCTACAAGTCCAACGCTCTAACCTCTAGGCTACCTGCCGCTGTGTCCACTTATACCTTCAGCTCTCGCCCCCTCCCTTCCACAAATATATACTTCAGTACTTTTCCATCAGCCAGGATTTCTCCGTACTCCTCCGTGCATATCACAGGACTTCTTATCAGTCAGGAAAGGCCTTGAGTTATTGAGAGTATAGATTCCTACAGTCCACGTGTCACGCCCTGACGGTTCCCAGTCCAGAGCTTCCGGCGACAGTTCCAGTCCAGAAGCTCCGGCGCCCGTTCCACAGTCCAGTACGGCCTGTGCCTCTTCCCCGCATTCGCCCTGAGGTGCGTGTCCTCAGCCCGGTACCACCAGTTCCGGCACCACGCATCAGGCTTCCAGTGCGATCCCCAGTCCAGAGCTTCCGGCGACAGTTCCCAGTCCAGAGCTTCCGGCGACAGTTCCCAGTCCAGAGCTTCCGGCGACAGTTCCCAGTCCAGAGCTTCCGGCGACATTTCACAGTCCGGAACCTCCAACGACGGTCCATGGTCCGGAACCTCCAACGACGGTCCGCGGTCCGGAACCTCCTGAGATGGTCCACGATCCGGAACCTCCTGAGATGGTCCACGGTCCGGAACCTCCTGAGACGGTCCACGATCCGGAACCTCCAGCTCCAGGGTAGGAGCCTTCTCTGTTCCTCAGTTCCTCTCCAAGGCTGGAGTCTTCCTCTGCGCTGGTGCCCAGTCCAGGCATGGCGTCCGGTCCCGCTCCATGGCAGGAGCCTTCCTCTGCGCCGATGTCCAGTCCAGGCACGGCGTCCAGTCCCGCTCCATGGGAGGAGCCTTTCTCTGCGCCGATGTCCAGTCCAGGCACGGCGTCCAGTCCCGCTCCATGGCAGGAGCCTTCCTCTGCGCCGGTGCCCAGTCCAGGCATGCCGGTCAACTCAGCTCCATGGCCAGAGCCTTCTTCGGCGCGGTGCCCAGTCCGGGTGCGGCATACAACCCAGCTCCATGGCTGGGGCCCTCCTCTGCGCCGATGCCCGGTCCGGGCACGGCGTTCTACCCGGCTCCATGGCCGGACCCGTGGTCTAGGCGGGGGCAAAGTCCCGCACCAGAGCCGCCACCGATGCTGGCGAATCCACGAGCGGAGTGGGTACTTCGCCCCACACCGGAGTCCGCACCTTTGGGGGGGGGGTACTGTCACGCCCTGACCATAGAGACTTTTTATTCTCTATTTTGGTTAGGTCGGGGTGTGACTAGGGTGGGTGATCTATTGCATTTATTTCTATGTTAGCCTGGTATAGTTCCCAATCAGAGGCAGCTGTTTATCGTTGTCTCTGATTGGGGATCATATTTAGGCAGTCATTTCCCCACTMGTTTTTGTGGGATCTTGTTTTCGTGTTGATGCCTGTGAGCTCTACAGAACYTCACATTTCGTTGCTCTTTATTGTTTTTGTTAGTTTCAATTAATAAACATGTGGAACTCTACGTACGCTGCGCCTTGGTCCGAGTATGATTACCACGACGCTCGTGACACCACGGCAATCCACTAAATAATTACACTTCCCATACACAAAGAACTTGAACCTAAACAAGACTTTCAATCTCTAAGGATATAATAAAAATAATCTATTCATACTAAGAGGATATAAAACCGTAATTTACAATCTATCGCTGGAAAAGCGCTATATACAGTGCATTCGGAGAGTATTCAGTATTCCTTCCCTTTTTCCACATTTTGTTAGGTTACAGCCTTATTCTTCAATGTATTAAATTGTTTTTTCCCCCTCATCAATCTACACATAATACCCCATAATGACAAAGCAAAAACAAGTTTTTAGATACGTTAGCAAATTGATTACAAATTTAAAAATATAGATACCTTATTTACATAAGTATTCAGACCCTTTGCTATGAGACTTGAAATTGAGCTCAGGTGCATCCTGTTTCCATTGATCACCCTTGATGTTTCTACAACTTGATTTGGAGTCCATCTGTGGTAAATTCAATTGATTGGACATGATTTAGAAAGGCACACCCCTGTCTATATAAGGTCCCACAGTCTATATAAGGTCCCGCAAAAACAAAGCCATGAGGTTGAAGGAATTGTCCTTGAGCGGGATTATTTCAAGGCACAGATCTGGGGAAGGGTACCAAAAAATGTCTGCAACATTGAAGGTCCCTAAGAACACAGTGGCCTCCATAATTCTTAAATGGAAGAAGTTTGGAACCCCCAAGACTTTTCCTAGAGCTGGCCGGCCGGCCAGCCAAACTAAGCAATCGGGGGAGAAGGGCCTTGGTCAGGGAGGTGACCAAGTACCCGATGGTCACTCTGACAGTGCTCCAGAGTTCCTCTGTGGAGATGGGAGAACCTTCCAGAAGGACAACCATCTCTGCAGCACTCCAGCACGCCTTTATGGTAGAGTGGCCAGGCGGAAGCAACTCTTCAGTAAAAGGCACATGACAGTCCGCTTGGAGTTTGCTAAAAGGCACCTAAAGGGCTCTCAGACCATGAGAAACAAGATTCTCTGGTCTGATGAAACCAAGATTGAACTCTTTGACCTGAATGCCAAGCGTCACGTCTGGAGGAAACCTGGCACCATCCTTACGGTGAAGCATGGGGGTGGTAGCATCATGCTGTGGGGATGTTTTTCAGCGGCAGATACTAGGAGACTAGTCAAGATCGAAGGAAAGATGAATGGAGCAAAGCKCAGAAAGATCCTGGATGAAAACCTTTTCCAGAGCGCTCAGGACCTCAGACTGAAGTGAAGGTTCACCTTCCAACAGGACAACAACCCTAAGCACACAGCCAAGACAACGCAGGAGTGGCTTTGGAACAAGTCTCTGAATGTCCTTGAGTGGCCCTGCCAGAGCCCGGACATCTCTGGAGAAACCTGAAAATAGCTGTGCAGCGATGCTCCCCATCCAACCTGACAGAGCTTGAGAGGATCTGCAGAGAAGAATGGCAGAAACTCCCCTAATACAGGTGTGCCAAGTTTGTAGCATCATACCCAAGAAGACTCAAAGCTGTAATCACTGCCAAAGGTGCTTCAACAAAGTACTGCGTAAAGGGTCTTAATACTTGTTTAAATGTGATATTTCAGTATTTAATATAATTTGCAAACATTTTCAAAAACCTTTTTGCTTTGTCATTATGGGGTATAGTGTGTCGATTGATGAGGGGGGGAGGGGGACCTATTCAATCCATTTTAGAATAACGCTGTAACATAACAAAATGTGGAAAAAGTCAAGGGGCCTGAATACTTTCTGAATGCACTGTAAATTCAATCAAATATTTTTATTATTATTATTACCTCTCCCTCCTTACGACTCCCTCTGGCTTTCTCTCTGCCTTTCTCTCCTGTTTGAGGAAGCAGTACGAGTGGTCCCACAGTTGAAACAATCTATCCTTTGTCTCCCTCCCACACTCCCCACTCCCTCTCTTCTGTATCACTATTAAACCACCTGGCTGGGAGTCTAGTTATGTCAATCATCAATCTCTTTCTGAGATTTGTCTGTTTATGAAGATTTCCTTAAACATAATGTAATCAAAAGAAAAATGATTGCCTCCCTTGGTATCTATTTCTTATCTATTTCCTCTCCCCATTCTCTCCTTCAGCCAGTGGATGAGCTGCGGACTGTTGTGTTTGAGATGCTAAAAAAGGAAGAGACACAAGGTAATGAGGCAGCAACATCCCTATTAAACAATGACTATCTCAAAATCTTTCCTCGCATCCTCTCTCCTCGCCTCAGTCTCAAAACGTGTTGGAGAAGAAGGTCTGAAGGCAGGGACAGTGGATCTTCTCCTCCAATATGTTTGAGAAGGATGCAAGGAATTATTATTTGAGATAGAAGTTCGAACGAGTGTTGTCTGAGCTCTGAGGTTGATTCCCCATCTTAACTGGATGCCGCTAAAAGGTTCAGCTCACTGGTGTGCCATTTTACACTTGTTTTAGATACATTCAGCCTCAATTCGTCAAGGGAAATATAGTATTCTTTCTAACAAAGTTATCTTCGTAATATTTCTGGATTTTGTGTATCCTTGGAAATATTCAGAATTCATGTAAACATAGCAGMTTGGAAAACATAGCTTGTCCCAAGAAAAGTGGTCTCTTTGCACAACTTACCCTGTTTTTATGGGGTAAATTGAGCATAGGTACAAGGTAAGGATAGGGACACCTTTCTAACACTTTGTACTTTTTAAAAACACTTTTAACATAGGCTCAGGCCCTGGTGGAACCTCATATCCCAGTGATAATGCCTAGCATTAAGCCTGGGAAGAAAACACTTCAATTGTGGCCTAAAGAGGGCGGCAGGTAGCCTAGAGCGTTGGGCCAGTAACCGAAAGGTTGCTAGATCGAATTCCCGAGCTGACCAGGTAAAAATCTGTTGTTCTGCCCCTGAAAAAGGCAGTTAACCCACTGTTCCTAGGCTGTCATTGTAAATAAGAATTTGTTCTTAACTGACTTGCCTAGTTAAATAAAGGATAAAATAGATTTTAAAAACGGGGCAAACCCAACTGAGGAATTTTTCCTAATTTGAATTTCACGAATGTGAGGTGTCTTGAAAATACTATGCATATTATGCATAAAACTGAACATATGTAATGATCATTTGTATGGGGTATATTGGCTTAACTTGCCCCTGGCCAATTGGCACAATTTACCCCAAAGCAACCATTTTTATTACATTAGCCCACACAGCTAAAGGATGCACTTTCATGGTCGGTTTAGGACCTCACATTGTTTTATACATCTGTTGGAGTCTCCATAAGCAACAATCTTAAAATGATCTACTTTGGTTTAGAAACCACTTTTTCCAATTGGTTTCTTCAGAGTGGAAGCGAGAAGGATAACTGTAGGTCAATGAAAGTGATGAATTTGGTTAACAAAAAATGTAATGTCTTTTTTGCTACATGTGGCTTATTTGATCGACTGTAAGTTTTGTAATGCTTAGGTTTTTACGAGTGTACACATACACAGAGTGTACAAAACATTAAGGATACCTTCTTAATATTTAGTTGAACCCCCCCACACACACTTTTTGCCCTCAGAACAGCCTCAATTTGTTGGGGCATGGACTCTACAAGGTGTTGAAAGCGTTCCACAGGGATAAGCTGGCCCATGTTGACTACAGTTGTCAAGTTGGCTGGATGTCCTTTGTGTGGTGGACCATTCTTGATATGCACGGAAAACTGTTGAGCGTGAAAAACCAAGCAGCGTTGCAGTTCTTGACACACTTACCTGTTATCACACTCAGGCAGCAGGTAGCCTAGCGGTTAAGAGCGTTGGGCCAGTAACTTCAAGGTTGCTGGTTCGAAGGTGGAAAAGGTGGTAAAATCTGCAATTCTGCCCATGAGCAAGGCCGTTAACCCCTAACAACTACTCCCAGGCATGGATGATGTCGATTTAAGGCAGCCCCCCGCACTTCAGGGGGGTTGAGTTAAATGCGGAAGACACATTTTGGTTGAATGCCTTCAGTTGTGCAACTGACTTGGTATCCCCTTTCCCGGTGCTCCTGGCATCTACTACCATACCCCGTTCAAAGACACTTAAATATTTTCTCGTGTCCATTCACCCTCTGAATGGCACACATACACAACCCAAGGCTTAAAAATCCTTCTTTAACCTGTCTCCTCCCCTTTATCTATACTGATTTTAAAGTGGATTTAACAAGTGACATCAGTAAGGGATCATAGCTTTTACCTGGTTAGTCTGTCATGGAAAGAGCAGGTGTCCTTAATGTTTTAGACACTCAATGTCAGTAGGACATGTGAGAAAAAACACTTAATTGGAGTTGTACCTGTTATCACACTCGTATCTGCCCTCTCATTGGCTAGAATGTTCCCACCTGATCTTGCCTCCTCCCGACTGCCTTCCATTTTTGAAGACATTTCTTTTCATTGTTAGAGCGGCCAATGGAGTATCTGGTCAGCATAACGGATAATCTGTGGTTTCTTCCTTCAGGCTCCATTAAATGATACCTCTTCCTAAATATTTGGTCARGTAAGGTTTCCTAGAAAAGACTGTCACAACTCCCCTACAGCAGGCAAAGTGACTTTTATAGGCATTTTCCCCTAAGTTTGCATAAAATCACATTGGTGGTAGTAAATGCTGTTCAAACCGGCTCAAGCATAAATGACCTAGTGTGTTGAGCTATATTGCGCCTTGAATTGAATCCTGGCCATAGTTGTTCCTGCCAAAACCAGCACCTGGATCTGGACACACTGCTGTGCACAGGGTTTTCTCTTTCTGCTTTGACCCTACCAGGGCTGAGCTGCTTTAACATTTAAAAAGTTCAGATAATTTTGCTTKTGAAAAAGAGCATGCTTTAACTAAGTTGTTTCGTCATGGCATTTAATCCAGTCAGACTCCAAGAGCAAGAGGCATTTTTTTAAGCAGAGGCCAGCGGAACACAGGTGCTTGCGTAATGCGTAAGAGACAGCAGCTATAAGTTAGAAACTTATTATGCATAAACCATCACTAATTAGCTGAATATAAGGCTAATACTGCATTGAATTTATTACCTGAAAGTGGTAGGCTAGGACATGCATACTATATATCAATCTAGAACAGGATGATCTATTTTGGATGCAATTTGAATGGAGTTGATGGAGAGAGAGACTGCGAGAGAGTACTTGRGCATGCACTGAGAGAGTACTTGCGTGCACTGAATTAAAGCAAAGATATTTGAGTTATAGGCTGTTTTAAAATTCTGCAGCTGCAATGGAAAAAAAATCTCTACAATTAAAAAAACAAGGTTACCCCAGATAGCCAGATGGAGCTGGTTAAATTAGATGTGCATTCGTTCTTTATATTACTGTAGCATAGGCTATGCAGCAGAAAATGTAGGCCTACCTGTCACAAAAAAACTAAGTCACCATAATGCGATAATAGGTCTACATGCATTGTGAACTCCCTCAATTCAACCCTATTATAGTGGCGATACATGTGATTTCACAACAGAACAGTTTTCAGTTTTCTGACTCATATTACCAGTAAGGTAATTGGGACTAGTAAATTCTAACAATGCCCTTGAACAGAGAACGGAGCACTTTTTTAATGCCATTTAGCAGAGACTTTTATCCAAAGAGACTTACAGTAGTGCATGCATACTTCTCAGTAGTTGACTAACTTTATTATTGTTATTATTATCCCTATTACTTCCAGGTAAGTCTTCTGTAGCGTCAGATGGGGCTGAGAGACAGGAGGAGAAGGATGAAGAGAACAGTGTGGAGCCTGACTCTACACCAGACCCTATGGCCACACCCACATCTGTCAAAGCCCTGATCCGTGGTGACAGAGGAGGATCGTCTGTGGTCAAGTACAAGATCACAGCCACTCCAGGGTACGTTTGACCTCTCACTGTGTGACCTCTGGCCTCACTGCCTCGTTTGACCTTGTCCTGATTGACCTCTCTATGATCCAGTCAGCCATTTTAAAGGTGCAACCTGGGATAAAAAAACAACAAGAAAATGGCAACCCGCCACTTGTTTTGATGTACAGCCAATTTAACCTAAGCAGAGACTTTGTATCTGTATCTCTGGCTGGTCTGGGCCCTGCCTGGAGTTTACATACACCAACTAGGGCTTCATTTTATGCCACATATTTGTGCCCAGCCACTACATACAGTACATACAACAAGTAGTGAGGTTGGTGCATGTCCCGTATTCAAATCCATCACCATGTCTTTGTCTGAATTGTCACCCTATTCCCTGCACTACTTTTGACTGGAGCTGCTATTTCAAATCATCACCATCTCTATGTACTGTAACCTGTTCTCTCTGATTTTTCCCACCCGCAATGGCTTCAGGAGCCAGCAGAGGGAGTTGGCAGTGGCCCACGTGGTGGATGGACAGGAGCTGAGGTTTTTCACCCCCGTCAGGCGCTCTGTGAGGATCAATAGGCCTGCACTCCGCTACCCCGCCTCCCTCCAGGAGCACGACCTCTGTGTTGCCTCCTTCAATGACCTGATGGTCCAGGAGGAGGATAGAGATGTGGCGAGGGAGGGAGACGGAGAGGATGAAGGCAGCTCCGGGCTCATCCCGAATGGCCATCTGTACGTGTACAGAGAGAACGAGGTACTGAGAGACCAGGTCAATATCCAGCTGGTCTACGCTGAAGAAGACTAAGGGCTACATCCTAATACTCTGAAGTGGCGCTTCCTCTCCTGGTTTCCTCCTAGCCTATCAATCCTGATCTAATAGTACAGGAATAGGTGCAAGGGTGGTGGTGGTGGATGATGCCCATTCACCCTCTAGGAATGTAGCTTTCAACTGTCTAGTTGTTTGCCTTCAGTGCAGCGTCACAGTGTTGTGTTCGAGGCCACCTAAAGTGAGACTGATTCAAGACCGAGACCAGAACAGTGTGAGTCTAACTCAAGACCATGATTGTAATTGTGTCAAATCGCCACCATAATAACAGTTCAAAATGTTCAATATTTCAGAAGACCAGGGGTTCATAAACATTTTCAGCCTGGGAGCCAAATGAGAAATTCATAATTTTTTCATCAAAGTAGTATTGCTATTTGGCCAAGCAAAGCAGTTTTATGCCTGATTGAATGGGAGCTGATAATTAAGGTTTTTACTTCGCTGGTCTCCAGAAGAAATCATGAGTCCTCATTGTCCAAGGCTGAGTAAAAATGTATCCGACACCGAGATGAGACCGAGACACTGTGGTTTTGAGACCGAGATCGGTCTCTAGTACTACAACACTGCAGGATCGAATTTTTCAGTAGTGCTGGATGGGTAAAATCACTGGGGAAGCCAGGAAAAAAAGCTATGTTACAACCTATGTGTTGTGATAATTGTGTTAATTGCTCTATAACCTGTTAGTTCATATGCCCTGAGACCGTGATATGTACAGTGCATTCGGAAAGTATTCAGACCCCTTGACTTTTTCACATTTTGTTACGTTACAGCCTTATTCTAAAATMTATTAAATTGTTTGTTTTTACTCATCAATCTACACACAATACCCCATAATGACAAAGCAAAAACMGTTGTTTTTTTTGTTGATGAAAAATATACATAAATATTCAGAGTCTTTACTCAGTACTTTGTTGAAGCACCTTTTGGCAGCGATTACAGCCTCTAGTCTTCTTGGGTATGACGCTACAAGCTTGGCACACTGTATTTGGGGAGTTTCTACCATTCTTCTCTGCAGATCCTCTCAAGCTCTGTCAGGTTGGATGGGGAGCATTGCTGTACAGCTATTTTCAGGTCTCCAGAGATGTTTGACCGGGCTCTGGCTGGGCCACTCAAGAACATTGAGAGACATGTCCTGAAGCCACTCCTGCATTGTCTTGGTTGTGTGCTTAGGGCTGTTGTCCTGTTGGAAGTTGTACCTCCGTCCCCAGTCTGAGGTCCTGAGCGCTCTGGAGCAGGTTTTCATCAAGGATCTCTCTGTACTTTGCTCCGTTCATGGGAGAGCTTGATCCTGACTAGTCTCCCAGACCCTGCTGCTGAAAAACATCCACACAGCATGATGCTGCCACCACCGTGCTTCACCGTAGGGATGGTGCCAGGTTTCCTCCAGACATGACACTTGGCATTCAGGCCAAAGAGTTCAATCTTGGTTTCATGGTCTGACAGTCCTCTTAGGGATCCCTTAAAACACCAATCCCGTTAGCAGGATAGATTTGACAACATCCAGTGAAATTGCAGAGCGCCAAATTTAAACTACAGAAATATAAATATTTAACATTCATATAAATACAAGTGTAATACATCAAAATAAAGCTTAACTTCTTGTTAATCCAGCCGCAGTGTCAGATTTCAAAAAGGCTTTACGGCGAAAGCACACCATGCAATTATCTGAGGACAGCGCCCCGCATACAAAAACATGAAAACCCTTTTTCAACCAGGCAGGTGCAACACGAAAGTCAGAAATAACGATACAATAACTGCCTTACCTTTGAAGATCTTCATCTTTTTGCAATCCCAAATGTCTCAGTGACACAATGAATGGTATTTTTGTTCGATAAATTCCTTCTTTATATCCCCAAAATGTCCATTTATTTGGCGCGTTTGATTCAGAAATACACCGGTTCCAACTCGCCCAACATGACTACAAAGTATCTAATAAGTTACCTGTAAACTTGGTCCAAACATTTCAAACAACGTTTCTAATCCAACCTCAGGTTGTAAATAATGTAAATAATCGATCAAATTTAAGACGGAATAAACTGTTTCCAATACCGGTGAAAAATCATGAGGAGCACGCTCCTGTTCARGTGCACCAAAAGACTAGAGTCCACCTGAGTGACACATGGAAAGAATATGACTACTTCTTAATTTCTCAAAATAAAAACATTGAACAATTTCTAAAGACTGTTGACATCTAGTGGAAGCCATAGGAACTATTATCTGGGCCCTAATAAATCAGGTTTCCCATAGAAAAGTATTGGAAAACACATTGACTTCAAAAAAAAGAATCTCTGGATGGATTGTGCTCTGGGTTTCGCCTGCCAAATCAGTTCTGTTATACTCACAGACATTATTTTAACAGTTTTAGAAACTTTTGAGTGTTTTCTATCCAATACTAGCATGCATATGCATATCCTAGCTTCTGAGCCTGAGTAACAGGCAGTTTACTTTGGGCACGCTTTTCATCTGGATMGAAAAATACTGCCCCCTAGCCCAAAGAGGTTTTAATATACTGGCAAGTTCGATGTATTAGTAGCCAACTAAGTTATGTGCAGTGCCTTGCAAAAGTATTCACCCCCTGTGCATTTTTCCTATTTTGTTGCATTACAACCTGTCATTTAAATGGGTTTTTATTTGGATTTCATGTAATGGACATACACAAAGTGAAATGAATTTTCTTTTTACCGGAAAAGTGGTGCGTGCATAAGTATTCAGCCCTAAATAAGATCTGGTGCAACCAATTACCTAAATAAGATCTGCTGCAACCAATTACCTTCAGAAATCACATAATTAGTTAAATAAAGTCCACCTGTGTGCAATCTAAGTGTCACATGATCTGTCACATGATCTCAGTATATACACACCTGTTCTGAAAGGCCCCAGAGTCTGCAGGGAGCTCTCCAAACAGGTCAGGGACAAAGTTGTGGAAAAGTACAGATCAGGTTTGGGTTATAAAAAAATATCCGAAACTTTGAACATCCCACGGAGCACCATTAAATCCAGTATTAAAAAATGGAAAGAATATGGCACCAGAACAAACCTGCCAAGAGAGGGCTGCCCACCAAAACTCACGGACCAGGCAAGGAGGGCATTAATRAGAGAGGCAACAAAGAGACCAAAGACAACCCTGAAGGAGCTGCAAAGCTCCACAGCGGAGATTGGAGTATCTGTCCATGGGACCACTTTAAGCTGTACACTCCACAAAGCTGGGCTTTACGGAAGAGTGGCCAGAAAAAAGCCATTGCTTAAAGAAAAAAAATAAGCAAACACGTTTGGTGTTCGCCAAAAGGCATGTGGGAGACTCCCCAAACATATGGAAGAAGGTACTCTGGTTAGATGAGAATAAAATGTCGCTTTTTGGCCATCAAGGAAAACGCTATGTCTGACGCAAACCCAACTCCTCTCATCACCTAGAGAACACCATCTCCACAGTGAAGCATGGTTGTAAAGGCGTCTGTGTGTAGCTGGTGAGATGAGTCAGGCGCAGGACAGCAGATATGAGTAATAAAATACTTTACTCAAAAATTCAAACATAACACGTAATATACACAGCCACACAATACGGACCACAATACAACAAACAATCACTCACAAATACAACATGTAGAACAGGGGGTTAAATAATAATCAAGTCATTGATTAAGTGACGCCAGTTGTGATAAGACAAAGACAGAACAAATGAAAAGTGGATCGGCGGTGGCTAGAAAGCCGGTGACGTCGACCGCCGAACGCCACCCGAACAAGGAGAGGGACCGACTTCGGCGGAAGTCGTGACAATGGTGGTGGCAGCATCAGGGATTGGGAAACTGGTCAGAATTGAAGGAATGATGGATGGCGCTAAATACAGGGAAATTCTTGAAGGAAACCTGTTTCAATCTTCCAGAGATTTGAGACTGGGACGGAGGTTCACCTTTCAGCAGGACAATGACCCTAAGCATACTGCTAAAGCAACACTCGAGTGGTTTAGGGGAAACATTTAAATGTCTTGGAATGGCCTAGTCAAAGCCCAGACCTCAATCCAATTGAGAATCTGTGGTATGACTTAAAAATTGCTGTACACCAGCGGAACCCATCCAACTTGAAGGAGCTGAAGCAGTTCTGCCTTGAAGAATGGGCAAAAATCCCAGTGGCTAGATATGCCAAGCTTATAGAGACATATCCCAAGAGACTTGCAGCTGTAATTGCTGCAAAAGGTGGCTCTACAAAGTATTGACTTTGGGGGGTGAATAGTTATGCACGCTCAAGTTCTGTTTTTTTGTCTTATTTCTTGTTTCACAATAAACAATTATTTGCATCTTCAAAGTGGTAGGCAAAAATCTATTTTAAATCCAGCTTGTAAGGCAACAAAATAGGAAAAATGCCAAGGGAGGAATACTTTTGCAAGACACTATAGCTAGCTAACATACCGGTGCATTCTGCTGTAATGCTATGCGGTTCGTAAGGATAGTGTAGCTAACAAATTGTCAGCCAACATAACGTGTTAGGTAACTTATTTGAAAAGTCATTACTTTATTACATTTCTTAAGATTTGGCATATTTTCCGCCATTTTCTTCAAATCTGAAAACGTGAAGCCACGCCCATTTTCTGTTTGAATTGTATTATGGGCCCTAAAAGCACAGAAATGGTGTCCTCTGCTTGTATACTTCATATTTTGGTGAATGTAACTATATCCATACTATTGTCCACCCCTCTAAATTGTCCACCCCTCCTTTTGTGGCATTGTAATCCATTGTGATTTCAGTTTTTTTTATGTTGCTGGCCACAGATTCTCCCATTCCTATGCAGCGTTCTCATGAGTACCACATTTTTGCCTTTCTTTGGCACGTAGGACACTAGGGACGTGTCAGCTGTGAACACAAACTTAGAGGAATTGATAGGCCTGTTCCGTGTATTCAACAGCTGAGTTGGGAGCTCTGGGTTGTTTTTTCGTTCTGTTCCTACRGTCGTCAGCTTCCTCTTGAGGAGCTCCTGCCCCAGCTTGTGAGAAGTAAAAAAGTTATTGCATGTGATGTTGTGGCCACGGAGTCCTTATGTCACGTCCAGGACAACCCGCATTCGTTGGTTCTTCTCAGGGGCTTCTCCATCTGGCTTCCTTGTATACACTTGCAAGTTCCACGTATATGATGAAGCAGCATCACAGGCAGCCCCGATCTTGATTCCATAATTTGCAGGTTTAGACGATATGTACTGCCTGAAGTGGCAGTGGCCCCTAAATGGCATAAGCTGCTAATCAACAGTAACGTTGGGCCCAGGGTTGTAAAACGMGAAGGCGGTTCATCCACTTGTCCCACACTGACCTGATTGCAGCTAGCTTGTCTCTCTGCCGCCGTGCTGGTCTGGTGTCTCGGTTATCGAAGCGGATAATCCTGGAAATAATGTGGAAGTTTTCCAGAGACATTGTTGCACATAAAAGTTCTCTGCCAGTTTCTGCATCCCAAAGGGATTCTGTGGATTCACCATTGTATCTGAAAATACCAGCAAGGATAAGAACCCCAAAGTATGCATGTAAATGTGTTTGGTCCATCTCCTTCCATCTCTCTCCAAAAACATGCCTTCCCTCCAATTAGTGCAGTCCAGAATGATTTTCTCAATGGTTTCTGGGATGAACAGTTCAAAAGAACACTTGATGTCCTGCACATGATTAACAGCCATCTGCGTCAGCCCAGGTTGCATTCTCATCACATTGGCAGCCATGTGAGGTGGCTCATTCCTTGGGCAATAAAACCATTCAATTTCACATTTTTTTTACATCCATATTGCTCCTCCTCCAGGCTGCTGACGCTGGGGATGGACTAGGGTCAATCTCACCCTCTTCTTCCAACTCACTGTCAGAATCCGAATTGACAGAGACATGATCCTCATATTCGGGAAAATTCTTAATCTTCCAAAGTGGAAGATGCTCCTTCCACACTAGCTTCTCTCTCTGAAAGAAATATTTTTAAGGCCCTCTGAGCAGAGATTATTTTTGCCAAACTAATTGATTGTGGTAAGTAGCCACACATGCAAAGCTATTTATTTGTTGTGTCCCTCCCCCAACTTGCACCTTGCTGGGGTAGAGTGTGGGAAAATACAGATTTTAAAAAAGTTTGTTTTTACAATGTATCGAAATAACGTATTGTAATAACATTATGCAGGTTCCCACAAGACATTATGTAGTTTCACACACTACAAAGGGTAAAGAGTGCGAGAAAAGCAGGATACAGGCAGACAGGCAGGGAGACAGTCAGGTTCTTGGTGCTATGTTGAAACAGCAGGCCCGGGGAAGAGGAAGACAGTGAAGGCACACAGCAAACCTTTTTGTTACATTTTTACTTCTTTTCACCTACACACACACTTTTCCACACTTTTATTACCCTACGGTTAGTGAGGTTCGTATGAGTATTCGAACACAGCTTTGGACAAAAAAAAGGTCTAAGAACGCCTCAAGACACAGTAAGTGTTATGTACCTATTTAGTTTTGTGTGTTTGTTTACGCATGTAAAGTGTAACCATTTTCTCTATATAGATAGCATATGCCAGTCCTGGCTGCCTCATGTTAATTGTATATTATTGTCATGAAACATCACAGCGGAGGATATTGATCTTACCGGAACAGGTGACCATATTGCAGCTAATGGTGGGGGTGCGTATCGCCCTTAAAAGAGCTTTACCCTGGGGCATCTGACCCTAAAACAGGGTTTCCCAACCCTCTCCACCGGCTCCCCCAGATTCTTCACTTTTTTTTTTAACCCTAAACTGCCACACTTGATTTAATTAGTCAAAGGCTTGATCATTAGCTAACTAATTGAACCATGTGAGCCAGTTAAGGGTTAAAATAAAATGTGAGATGTCTGGAGGGGCCTGAGGAGAGGTTTGGAAAACCCTCCCCTAAAGGAACCCCAAGGGAGATGCCAAGAGCAAGATCTCCCTTTGGCGATCATTACACTACTGCCTCGGTCAGGATCGAGGGAAAGATGAACGGAGCAAAGTACAGAGAGATCCTTGATGAAAACCTGCTCCAGAGCGCTCAGGAACTCAGACTGGGGTGAAGGTTCACCTTCCAACAGGACAACTACCCTTAGCACACATCCAAGACAATGCAGGAGTGGCTTTGGGACCAGTCTCTGATGTCCTTGAGTGGCCCAGCCAGAACCCGTACTTGAACCCGATCGAACATCTCTGGAGAGACCTGAAAATAGCTGTGCCGCCAGGCTCCAAATCCAACCTGACAGAGCTTGAGAGAATCTGCAGAGAAGAATGGGAGAAACTCTCCAAATACAGGTGTGCCAGGCTTGTAGTGTCATACCCAAGAAGACTTTAGGGTATAATCGCTGCCAAAGGTGCTTCAAAAAAGTAATGAGTAAAGGGTCTGAATACTTACGTAAATGTAATATATATATATATATATATTTTTAAATACATTTTAAAAAATGTCTACAAACCTATTTTTGCTTTGTCATTATAGGGTATTGTGTTTAGATTGATGAGGACATTTTTTATTTATTTTTATAAATGTTATAATAAAGCTGTAATGTAACAAAATATGGAAAAAGTCAAGCGGTCTGAATACTTTCCAAATGCACTGTATCTGTCATAGTGGATTCTCATTACTTCAACCAAAAAACGAATACCTTTAAGTTAAGTTGATTAATAAATATAACACCATTTTTATTTAATAGTTTCCATRACCAGTACCCATCCTGCTGCAGTAACAATGCTCCTGCACCTATCCCACAAGATACAGGTACAGTGTGCTAAAATGCCAAGCAAATGCCATGCCAACCTTAACATTTGTTATCACAGCCAAGATATTATTTTCATTAATATTTTCATGAATCTCCACGTACAGGAGCTGATGGGTAGCACCTCCTGCAATACCAACTTTTTAGTTATGCTATTTTCAATGTGTCTGTATTTACAGTCCAAATATATAGAAKKAWTMTTGGTGTCACAGTTTGGTTTTTAGTTTGTCTTTTGCTAATAGCTGTGCCACAGCAGTGTGGTTGCACCCTCAGTGCCCTAACAGTGATGAGTGGCAAGCAGGTCATCCTGATTGGAATAAATGGTAAGTATTTGGTTTTTAAGGACTTCTAGTCACATGTTTTTAAAGAATGTAATTCATTACCTTCTAATAATTACTCCTGACTCAGGGCGCTACATCCTGTCACTTCCTGCTCTGAACTGCATCCGGGTGTCTGAGACATTGGACAGTGGGGGTGGACGAACTTGTAAAGAGTGGCTACTGGCCAGCCACCGTGACTCACCAGACCATCTTCACAGTGGACCTCTTCAAGTCCTTTGAAGACACGAAGGTGTTGGCCCCAGGATGCGCCCGTCAAGCCTTTGTGGAAATGCTTGACGGAAGAACAAAGCACTTTYGCAGGGTAAGTGAGTACATACTGTTAGGTTCTAAACAAACAGAGTAAAAACTCAAACGGATGACTAGGAAAAGCTCAAACCAAGTTTATTCCCCCAATGGGTCAAACAGCTGCAAAAGACAAAGACATGTTTCCACCAGCATAAGTATTTATACCATCCTATTAGGCGGAGTCAACTCCTTGCACATCTCGACATCAAATACAGCTCTGTTGCTAGGCAGGAACTTAAGTTGTGACTGTTCCTTCTCACTTCATCTGACCTCGGGCTGAATTCCTCACTCCGGTCTGAGGTACTGAGCAGGTTTTCATCAAGGATCTCTCTGTACCTTGCCGCTGAAAAACATCCCCACAACATGATGCTGCCACCACTGTGGGACTGCGAGTGCATACAGGGATGGTGCCAGGTTTCCTCCAGACGTGACTCTTGGCATTCAGGCCAAAGAGTTCAATCTTGGTTTCATCACACCAGAGACCAGATAATCTTGTTTCTCATGGTCTGAGAGTCTTTAGATGCCTTTTGGCAAACTCCAAGCGGGCTATTTTGTGCTATTATGTGCTTTTTACTGAGGAGTGGCTTCCATCTGGCCACTCTACCATAAAGGCCTGATTGGTGGAGTGCTGCAGAGATGGTTGTCCTTCTGGAAGGTTCTCCCATCTCCACAGAGGAACTCTGGAGCTCTGTCAGTGACCATCGGGTTCTTGGTCACCTCCCCGACCCTTCTGCCCCGATTGCWCAGTTTGTCCGGGTGGCCAGCTCTAGGAAGAGTCTTGGTAATTCCAAACTTCTTCAATTTAAGAATGATAGAGGCCACTGTGTTCTTGGGGACTTTCAATGCTGCAGACATTTTTTGGTACCCTTCCCTAGATCTGTGCCTCGACACAATTCTCTCTCGGAGCTCTATTGACAATTCCTTCGACCTCATGGCTTGGTTTTTGCTCTGACATCAATCAATCAATCAATTTTATTTTATATAGCCCTTCGTACATCAGCTAATATCTCGAAGTGCTGTACAGACACCCAGCCTAAAACCCCAAACAGCTAGTAATGCAGGTGTAGAAGCACGGTGGCTAGGAAAAACTCCCTAGAAAGGCCAAAACCTAGGAAGAAACCTAGAGAGGAACCAGGCAATGAGGGGTGGCCAGTCCTCTTCTGGCTGTGCCGGGTGGAGATTATAACAGAACTATGCCAAGATGTTCAAAAATGTTCATAAGTGACAAGCATGGTCAAATAATAATCATGAATAATTTTCAGTTGGCTTTTCATAGCCGATCACAAGAGTTGAAAAACAACAGGTCTGGGACAGGTGGCGGTTCCATAACCGCAGGCAGAACAGCTGAAACTGGAATAGCAGCAAGGCCAGGCGGACTGGGGACAGCAAGGAGTCACCACGGGCGGCAGTCCCGACGCATGGTCCTAGGGCCCAGGTCCTCCGAGAGAAAGAAAGAGAGAAGGAGAAAATTAGAGAGAGCCAAGATTTTCAAAATTTCCATAAATGACAAGCATGGTCAAATAATAATCAGGAATAAATCTGTTGGCTTTTCATAGCCGATCATTAAGAGTTGAAAACAGCAGGTCTGGGACAGGTAGGGGTTCCATACCGCAGGCAGAACAGTTGAAACTGGATAAGCAGCAAGGCCAGGCGGACTGGGGACAGCAAGGAGTCACCACGGCCGGTAGTCCCGACGTATGGTCCTAGGCTCAGGTCCTCCGAGAGAAAGAAAGAGAGAAGAGAAAATTAGAGAGAGCCAAGATTTTCAAAATGTTCATAAATGACAAGCATGGTCAAATAATAATCAGGAATAAATCTCAGTTGGCTTTTCATAGCGATCATTAAGAGTTGAAAACAGCAGGTCTGGGACAGGTAGGGGTTCCGTAACCGCAGGCAGAACAGTTGAAACTGGAATAGCAGCAAGGCCAGCGGACTGGGGACAGCAAGGTGTCATCATGCCCGGTAGTCCTGACGTATGGTCCTAGGGCTCAGGTTCTCAAGAGAAAGAGAGAACGAGAGAATTAGAGAGAGCATACTTAAATTCACACAGGACACTGGATAAGACAATGACCTGACCAACTGACCCTAGCCCCCGACACAAACTACTGCAGCATAAATACTGGAGGCTGAGACAGGAGCGGTCAGGAGACACTGTGGCCCCATCCGAAGAAACCCCCGGACAGGGCCAAATAGGAAGGATATAACCCCACCCACTTTGCCAAAGCACAGCCCCGCACCACTAGAGGGAAATCCTCAACCACCAACTTACAATCCTGAGACAAGGCCGAGTATAGCCCACAAAGGTCTCCACCACAGCACAAACCAAGGGGGGGCCAACCCAGACAGGAAGATCACGTCAGTAACTCAACCACATCAAGTGACGCACCCTCCTAGGGACGGCATGAAAGAGCACCAGCAGCCAGTGACTCAGCCCTGTAACAGGGTTAGAGGCAGAGAATCCCAGTGGAGAGAGGGGAACCGGCCTGGCAGAGACAGCAAGGGCGGTTCGTTGCTCCAGAGCCTTTCCGTTCACCTTCACACTCCTGGGCCAGACTACACTCAATCATATGACCTACTGAAGAGATAAGTCTTCAGTAAAGACTTAAAGGTTGAGACCGAGTCTGCGTCTCTCACATGGGTAGGCAGACTGTTCCATAAAAATGGAGATCTATAGGAGAAAGCCCTGCCTCCCGCTGTTTGCTTAGAAATTCTAGGGACAATTAGGAGCCTGCGTTTTGTGACCGTAGCGTACGTATTGGTATGTCCGGCAGGACCAACTCGGAAGATATGGTAGGAGCAAGCCCATGTAACGCTTTATAGGTTAACGTAAAACCTTGAAATCAGCCCTTGCCTTAACAGGAAGCCAGTGTAGGGAAGCTAGCACTGGAGTAATATGATCAAATTTCTTGGTTCTAGTCAGGATTCTAGCAGCCGTATTTAGCACTAACTGAAGTTTATTTAGTGCTTTATCCGGGTAGCCGGAAAGTAGAGCATTGCAGTAGTCTAACCTATAAGTAACAAATGCATGGATTAATTTTTCTGCATCATTTTTGGACAGAACATTTCTGATTTTTGCAATGTTACGTAGATGGAAAAAAGCTGTCCTTGAAACAGTCTTGATATGTTCGTCAAAAGAGAGATCAGGGTCAAGAGTAACGCCGAGGTCCTTCACAGTTTTATTTGAGACGACTTTACAACCATCAAGATGAATTGTCAGATTTAACAGAAGATCTCTTTGTTTCTTGGGACCTAGAACAAGCATCTCTGTTTTGTCCGAGTTTAAAAGTAGAAAGTTTTCAGCCATCCCATTCCTTATGTCTGAAACACAGGCTTCTAGCGAGGGCAATTTTGGGGCTTCACCATGTTTCATTGAAATGTACAGCTGTGTGTCATCCGCATAGCAGTGAAAGTTAACATTATGTTTTCGAATAACATCCCCAAGAGGTAAAATATATAGTGAAAACAATAGTGGTCCTAAAACGGACCCTTGAGGAACACCGAATGTACAGTGATTTGTCAGAGGACAGACCATTCACAGAGACAAACTGATATCTTTCCGACAGGTAAGATCTAAACCAGGCCAGAACTTGTCCGTGTAGACCAATTTGGGTTTCCAGTCTCTCCAAAAGAATGTGGTGATCGATGGTGTCAAAGGCAGCACTAAGGTCTAGTAGCACGAGGACAGATGCAGAGCCTCGGTCTGACGCCATTAAAAGGTCCATTAAAAGGACATGCCATTAAAAGGACATGCACTGTCAACTGTGGGACCTTATATAGACAGGTGTGTGCCTTTCCAAATCCTGTCCAATCAATTGAATTTACCACAGGTGGACTCCAATCAAGTTGTAGAAACATCTCAAGGATGATCAATGGAAACAGGATGCACCTGAACTCAATTTCGAGTCTCATAGCAAAGGGTCTTAATACTTATGTAAATAAAGTATTTCTGTTTTTAAATTTGCAATCATTTTAAAAATCTGATTTCACTATTTCGTTATGGGGTATTGTGTGTAGATTAATGAGGGGGAAAAAATTTAAAATCCATTTTAGAATCAAGCTGTAATGTAACAAAATGTGGAAAAAGTCAAGGGGTCTGAATACTTTACGAATTCACTGTAGGCCAACCCACTTGGGAGCCAGGTCCACCCACTGGGAAGCCAGGCCAAGCCAATCGGAAATAGTTTTTCCCCACAAAAGGCCTTTATTACAGACAGAAATACTCCACAGCACCCCACTCCCCCTCCTTAAACAATCCCGCAGGCGAAGAAGCCGGATGTAGAGGTCCTGGGCTGGCGTGGTAACACATGGTCTGTGGTTGTGAGGCCGGCTGGATGTACTGCCAAATTCTCTAAAACGACGTTGGCGGCGGCTTATGGTAGAGAAATAAACATTAAATTCTCTGGCAACAGCTCTGGTAGACATTCCTGCAGTCAACATGCCAATTGCACGCTCCTTTAAAATCTTGAGACATCTGTGGCATTGTGTTGTGACAAAACTGCACATTTTAGAGTGGCCTTTTATTGCCCCCCAGCACAAGGTGCACCTGTGTAGTGATCATGCTATTTTATCAGCTTCGTGATATGCCACATCTGTCAAGTGGATGGATTATCTCAGCAAAGGATACATTTTCACTGACAGGGATGTAAACACATTTGTGCACAAACATTTTGAGAGAAATAAGCTTTTTGTGCATATGCAAAAATTCTGGGATATTTTATTTCAGCTCATGAAACATGGGACCAACACTTTACATGTTGCGTTTATATTCATGTTCAGTATAGATTTTCTACTACTAGATTTCTCTTACAATAAATTGTGCCCTCCTAATTCTATGAAATCAAAGAAAGTAATTGAAGGGTGGTATGCATCCCACTGCTGGCTTGCTTCTGAAGCTAAGCAGGGTTGGTCCCTAGATGGGAGACCAGATGCTGCTGGAAGTGGTGTTGGAGGGCCAGTAGAAGGCACTCTTTCCTCTGGTATAAAAAAAAAAATCCCAATTCTCCAGGGCAGTGATTAGGGGTCTGTCTTTCGGATGGGAGGTTAAATGGGTGTCCTGAATCTGTGTCCTGGCTAAATCCACAATTTGACCATCATGGTGACTTAATCATCCCCAGTTTACAATTGGCTCATTCAGCTCCTGTAACTATTCCTCAGGTCGTTGCTATAAATTAGAATGTGTTCTCAGTCAATTTACCTGGTAAAAAAAACAGCTACGTTTGAAAACCTGGTCTGTTTTAAAATATGATACTCAGCTAAACTAGCATATACTGCTGAGTATTGAGTTAATTGTGTACTAATTAGATACCAATTTATTTTGTGAGGCAAATGAATATTTTAGGTCACGCAGTTAGTTTGCAACTTTGCATCTATGCTAGGCAGCTGATAGTGGTCGCTAGATCTGCACTATGGTCTAGGATTGATGTGCCCAGTAATACACGTGTCCACCGTGAACCAGCTTGTACACAAGGCTGCAAAGGCGTCATTTCCCTCCTTAACTAGCTTTAATGGCGGGCCTTAGAAAAAAACCTGGGAAAATGTGTACTGTCTTAATAAAACACCATTTTCCACCACCATTTTAGGACAATTTAGGATGTTATACAACCTTGGCTGAACGCTATGTGCAACATAAATTGTCCGAAAATGTATAACTAAACCAAGACAGACTACAAACTGTCCTTTCAAATGGAAACAAAAGAGTCAAAGTGAGCAGAACCAAGCTCGAGCTAGCGAGATCTTATTTGCGCGTTTTAGCAACATCTGCATATTTCCCTTAGGGAAGGCCTACTCTGTGAAATGCACCTGTGCAATAACTCAATTCGCCTTTGCACTCCTTCTAATGCAATTTTTAAAACAATTTTCAAAGGGTAAGGTCTACAAAACGTAGTTTACTACGTATAGCATATTCTAGTTTGGGATACAGAAAACTGTATTGAGATCAAATGTTTCATAGATGAGAAAATGTGCAGAATTTCGTCTCAAATCCATCTTCTCTCACTAAGTGGAAACGCCAAGCGGTAGCTTCACTTTTATACATCCGTAAATTATTTGTCTCATTGTTCTGTCTGTGGTATACCGGCTGGGCACATCAATATAGATGCAGACAAAGATTTTTATAACTAACCCATTGTTAGCTCATTGTTATAGCTGTGGTGTAMATCTAACGCACGCTATCGGCTGCCTAGGCTACATATATGCATGCATTATCAAAGACGAGTTGTGTATGCAATCTCCAGTTATGCGCATGCACGTAGTATATTTCAAAATTGTATTAGTCAAGCAAGTGAATAATATTGAGCGTCAATTTTTTTTAAAGCATACATTCTGAGTGAATTTTTCTAGCTACAGCGAACCCGCCTACTTGTTGGTCTCGTGCGCAAAGAAAGAAACGCCGATTTGAGTGGGGGGGTAGAAATCTGTAGAAGCAGCGCTGTGATTGGTCAGAAAAAAATATTAAAATAAACAACAGGAATTCCCATTGGTCAACGTCCATTCGCAAGGAGTCCTGGGTATAGTATTGTTAAGGGCTTAATTTTTTCTCTTGGTCTTGAACCGAAATTGTTTCCGATCTCCTCAGTTCCACAACCAAATAACGAAATGGTATGTGTTTATTATATGTAGCGATACTTTTATTAACTACAGATTCATATAGAATTTAAAATAAGTTTATGCTTTAATTGTACATTCGCTAGTATTACGTGCTACTTCTTCAAATTGACTGAAAAGCAACGCTAAACTAGCGTTTACCAGCTAAGCTAGCAAGTTCGCGTTCCTAGCTACTAACCTTACTTTTTAACTTTATTTTATGTTTGGTAATTGCTGGTGTTATATTTCCCACATGAATTATATCTTCTGCTATTTCCGCATGCAAATCATGTGGTTGATCAAGTAGGCTACTAACGCTAACTAATTTCGATAGCTAACGTTAGCCTAGCTATTTTTTTCGAGTTGGCTGGTCTGGTTGCCCCGCGGCAGTTCTGTATCATGTCAATATTGCAATATCTGTCGGTTATCTAACTAGATACTAATACTTAGCCTTTTAGCATTGCTGTGAATTTCAGCAAATGGCTAATTCAATGCGTTTATGAAACGTTCTACTTTGCAATAGTGTTATTTATCTTAGTTAGCGTTCTCATTTGATGCCAGCTGAGTTGTTGCTTGTCAAGAATTGGCGGGAAACGTAAAACCAAAATGGGGTGATTCGCCTGGCTTTCTAGCTAACCATCTTCATAATTAGCTATTTATATATGGACATATGAATCAATCTTGAGTTGTTTTGTCTAGGTAACGTTAGCTATGTCAGCCAGGCAAGTGAAGATTGGTGACCTGGGACACAGTCAGGTTATTTGGGCTCCCTTTGGGTCCCAAGGATTAAGAAATACTGACATTTGATGACAAATGTTGACAGATGTGCAAAATAGCTGGGAAGAGATTATCGCTGTACGAATTCCATGGTAGATGGTGTAGGAATTGATGAACAGAACAAATTCAACTGTTTATCTATTTAAATTATTATTCAAAATTCTTGCCACCAACAATCATTAGATAATATATTATTAATCCCCAAATGTAGATTGTTTCTTATCACATGTTGAGGAATGGCTGATAAACTCATTTAAAATGAGCCCTACAAATAGCAGTGTTGGGCTATTTGGAAAGCATAGTCAGTCAACGATATAATAATACTCATAGGAAAAGGTATCTTTAACTCGCACTGGATACTATGCGATTTTAAGGTTCGAAATGAATTTAACAGTTAAAGTAGACGGCACATGGAAATCAAGAGGGTGCGCTACGGAGATAGGTGGGCTGGGATTAAAAAGCTCATGGTTATTACTGGTAACACTAAGACATTTACGGTATACATGTGTATATAAAAAATAATCTTTGTTGTGAATGCTGTGTAAAATGTATATGTGTCAAAATGGGTACTTTTTGTCTGAAGAGGTAATATGGGCCAATAAAATAGTGGTGGGTCAATTAACGAGTTGGGGGATTTGTCTGGTCATTTGGGGAAGGGGTACTTGACTAGAAACCATGTGATTTGCATGCATTATTTTAAAAGTTCCATTTTACTGGCTAATCTTGTAATACTGTGTCTTGTACCATCTATTCCAGGCTGGTGGTAAGGCAGGGAAAGACAGTGGCAAAGCCAAGGCGAAAGCYGTGTCGCGCTCCCAGAGAGCTGGACTGCAGGTAAGATTTGAATACCACTACAGACACCTTTATATACTGAACAAAAATATAAACGTAACTTTGAAGTGTTGGTTTCGTTAGCTGAGAAATTTATCCTGACATGTTCTGTATGCACAAAGCTTATTTCTCTCATTCTGTGTACAAATGTTTACTTCCCTGTTGACAAGCCTTTCTCCTTTGCCACGATAATCCACCCACCTGACAGGTGTGGCATATCAAGAAGCTGATTAAATGTCATGATCATTACACAGGTGCATCTTATGTTGGGGACAATAAAAGGCCACTCTCTAAAATGTGCAGTTTTGTCACACAATGCCACAGATGTCTCAAGTTGAGGGAGTGCGCAATTGGCATGCTGACTGCAGGTATGTCCATCAGAGCTGTTGCCAAAGACTTGAATGTAGATTTCTCTGGTGGACTTTCTAGCAGTCAGCGTGCCAGTTGCACGCTCCCTTAAAATCTTGACACATCTGTGGCATTTTGTTGCAAATCCACATTTTAGTGGCTTTTTATTGCTGTTTCATCAGCTTCTTGAAATGTCACACCTGTCAGGTGGCTGGATTATCTTGGCAAAGGAGAAATCCTCACTAACAGGGATGTAAACACATTTGTGCACAGAATTTGAGAGCAATTACCTTTTCATGCGTATGGAACACTTCTGGGATATTTTATTCAGCTTGTGAAACATGGGACCAGTGCTTAATTTGAGCTGGAGCCTGCTGGAACAGGATCTGGCACCTCTCAGTTTGGYGCTGTATTGTTCCGGAACATATTTGGCCGGATCTGGAACCTCTCGTTGCATGAAGAATAATTTTCACTTTTTCCAATATGTCAATTCTAACAAAAGCTATCAAAGTTAATTTGAGTTGCCTCTGTTAATTATTCCCCCACACACAAAAATCACTTGAGAAAGTTTATTTTTTTTCTTCAGGCTGGGCCTAATATTCTWAAAGTTTATTTGGGTTGATTTGCGCAACATTGTGACTTATGTTTGAGACCAACGTGTGGCTGTGTGAAGCACGCCTATTATGTTTCCTAACTAGAATGAAATTCACTTTCTATGATCTCTCTACTTTGCTAGATGTGAGCCTGCAACTCATCTCTTTAGCGTTGCTTGTCATTTATTTCCTTAGAATCATAGCCATGTGATGGGTTCTGAACGAACTGCAGCACCCCTGATAATTGTAAACACATTTGCCAAAGTTATAGAATTACTGCTGTCTGTTCAGAAATTAAATAATTCAGATTAGCCTACTACACCATCCAGCCAGGCTTTGGGAATAGCCCAGCCGGATTGTAGCCCAATAACAAGGAATAGGCTACAGTCAGCAATGTGCGGKAAATCTGTCAGTGAAAAAATCATGCGGACAACAGCCCATTCGCAAGATTTCAAATACAATTAAGGGAACGCGTTGTAAAGCAAATGGCTCCTGCTGAAAAGGGAAGAGTATGTAGGCTACCAAAATATTTGATTAACTTCCAAATATTGTTTTACYAGAGGCTTTTGGCATGGGCGCTTTGACAATCACCAGCGAGTGAGCTGCCCATTGGGTGATCCTAAAAAATGGTTTACAGTTTCWTTTCCCCCTTTTATTGTAGCCTACGGTATGTCTCCATACACGTAGGCTATTGATGGAATCAAGACAAGGTAGTTTTTATTGATCTTTTTGTCAGTGTCAAAGTACCCTGCCATTCCGATCATTTGTGCGGTATTAAAAAAGATTCTGCCAAAGTCTCCAGTCGTGTAAAATGARGTAGAATTCCATGAAATGCGTTTATAAAAGGCCACATTTTTCCTGGACCCTAGGCTACTAAAAACACTCCCATTTGTGCCACATCTGTATGTCCCTCTACTGATCTATACCATGACGAAAATGTGACAATATGCATGCAATGCTTTATTATAAAGCTGATAAACATTTCACTCCCCAGGTCACCCTCCCCTCATGCGCACTTTGGGCCAGCACCTCATGATTTTACAAATTAGGCACTGCTTAACACATTTCATATTTGTTTAAATTGACTGACTTCCTTTATGAACTATAACTCGGTAAAATCTTTGAAATTGTTGCCTTTTTATATTGTTCTCTCTGTGTACAGCGGATTGGGAAAGTATTTAGACTGACTTTATCCAAAATTGATAATTATTTTTCCTCATCAATCTACACCATACCCTATAATGACAAAGCGAAAACAGGTTTTTAGTCATGTTTGCCAATGTGAGATATATAATTTTTTTATGGAGTTCCTTATTTACTAGGGATGCACGATATATCGTAATCTGACGCATCGGCCCGATGTCAAAGCTGAGGTGCATACCTAATATAACGTAGGTAGATGATGCAACGAAAAATACAGTGCTAAACAGAACAAAAGCAGAAATGCTTCACTTTCAACAATTTCAAGTCGAGCAGTCATTTGAAACAGTAAGAATTTCAGTGAGACAACTCAAAGGCAAAATTCATTAACGCCAAGATAATGGAAGTCATTGCACTTTACAATCAACTGTTCTGTCATGGATGATGTTGGCTTTCACCGACTGGTTGAGCACCTCGAGCCCCGGTACACACTACAAAGTAGGTGCTATTTTTCAGATGTTTCCCTACCGGAGTTGCACAGTATTGTTGAAATGCACATCTATGGGCGTCACTGCTATTAGCTTCACGAGCCCCATGAGCATGCTGAGTCTGACAGCACAGTGGGTCGACAAAGATTTRGTACAGAGGAAAGTGGTATTGCATGCTCAAAGTGCTGGTTCTCATACCGCTGCTGCCATTTCTATAGCATTTGAGAACGTTTAACTGGAAACATGAACATATTCCTAACGCCATTCCAACAACTGACTCAAMAAATAAGCTAATCAACTGCGTCTGCAGCAGACGTGATACCCTCTGTCATGGCATTGAAACGCCTGCTCCACAAAACTGCTGAATAACTTAGACATGTACTCAAGGCTGTGAACAAGTGACTGGCGTTTTCTGAGCCTCTTTACTGTGTCGCCACCATGCTCGACGCCACGTACAAGGACCACTACTTCGATGCAGATAAGAAACGGGGTTTGCGTGAAATGTTACGTACACAGCTGGACGAGATGGAAATGGACGGTGTGCGCCGAGGACAGACTGCTTGACTTCAGGGGTGAAATGGTACGTGCGTTTTCGGTAAAGGGTCCACGGTGGGGTAGGCACGGTGAACTGAACAATACAGGAATCATATATTATAGCTAGGGGGGGTGTAGATATATCTATATGTCACATACATACTCAGCGAAAAAAGAAATGTCCTTTTTCAGGACCCTGTCTTTTCAAAGATAATTCTAAAATCCAAATATCTTCATTGTAAAGGGTTTAAACACTGTTTCCCAGGCCTGTTCAATAAACAATTAATGAACATGCACCTGTGGAACGGTCGTTAAGACACTAACAGCTTACAGACGGTAGGCAATTAAGGTCGCCGTTATGACAACTTAAAGAGGCCTTTCTACTGACTCTGGAAAAACACCAAAAGAAAGATGCCCAGGGTCTCTGCTCATCTGTGTGAACGTGCCTTGGGCATGCTGCAAGGAGGCATGAGGACTGCAGATGTGGCAAGGGCAATAAATAGAAATGTCCGTACTGAGACGCTTATTAATAGGCTGACCACACCACTCGCGTTGCAAAATAAAGTTAGAAATCTGTCAATTATTGCACCCACACTGTTCGCGCGCCTCAACGAGTGTCTGCGTTGCCATGCGCTAAAATAGAACTCCTATTTCTGATGCAGATCGCGCTGCAAGTCCTGCCTCTCCCATCTCCTCATTGGTTTATAGAAGCAGGTACCCACGTGCCATCTCCTCATTGGTTATACCACGTGGGTGATTGAAAGATGAACTGTGTTGCCGGTCTTTGTAGTAATACTATGAAAGTTTAGATGCCAATCACCATGTAAGTTCAAAGACGAAAAAGCCTGGATGGAGGAGAGAGGACTAGAAACGATTCAGGTGACCGTTGTATGTGTGGATTAATTGGCGGAGTAGAGGACCTTGTGCATTTCAGGTATAATAACTCAACGTTTATCCCAGGACAAATTAGTTAGCAACAGCTAACTAGCTGAATTGCCATAAATGTTTAATGCTTTTCGACTTGTTCCCAAATTAATGTAATTGGTTCAGAGTTTGTTTTGATATCTTAACCTGCGTGTCGTGATCGCGTTTGGTGTAGGGGGACAAAATAAATTTATGCACAATGACACACGCGCGCAGCCGGTTTGGGTTCCGTGTAAGACAGTGCTACAGGGAGACAGGACAGACAGCTGATCGTCCTCGCAGTGGCAGATCACGTGTAACCATACCTGCACAGGATCGGTACATCCGAACATCACACCTGCGGGACAGGTATAGGATGGCAACAACTGCCCGAGTTACACCAGGAACGCACAATCACTCCACTCCACTCCAACGCACAATCGCTCCCTGTCTGCAATAGGCTAGACTGAGGGCTTGTAAGGCCTGTTGTCTGGTGAGGACCTGCCTTACATCACCGACAACAACGTCGCCTTTTGGCACAAACCCACGTTCGCTGGACCAGACAGGACTGGCAAAAAGTGCTCTTCACTGACGAGTCGTGGTTTTGTCTCACCAGGGGTGATGGTTGGATTCGCGTTTATCGTCGAAGGAATGAACGTTACACCGAGGCCTGTACTCTGGAGCGGGATCAATTTGGAGGTGGAGGGTCCCTCATGAACAGATACTCACATACTTTAAATTTTGACCCCCCCCCTTTGTTCAGGGACACATTATTCCATTTCTGTTGGTCACATGTCTGTGACAGGTTTATGTCTCAGTTGATTCTTGCTATGTTCATACAAATATTTACACATGTTAAGTTTTCTGAAAATAGTTGACAGTGACGACGTTTCTTTTTTTGCCGAGTTTATATATCATTGCATAAATTAACGTAGGGAAAATATCCACATAGTATTAGTTGTCTTAAAAAAGGAAAAAGTTGTCTTGTAGCTGTGTGCGGCTCCGCTCATTGGTTATTTCGCTGCAGCGAGAACAGAGCTGAGACCGTCGTAGCAGCAATTAGCTTATGAAGGAATTAGCAGTTAGCTAAATGCAAAGGAGCAACATGGCACGCATTGGCGAACCAGGACTAGAAGACGCCCGAGATCATTCAGGTCTGGTAACATTTCGGCTTCCGTGTAAACTATAACAGGGATTGTCAACGAGTGGTGGATATAACTTCTACAACATGAAGGCTCTGATCATTGCTGATAGTCTATTCGAGTGGCAATACGAGTAACATGACTACTCATTTCTGCCAACATCACCCCAAAGTTCCAATTTGGTGAAAAAATGAAACGTCAACCACTTCTCCACACAGCCTTCAGGCAACAATATTCCCGTAGTGCATAAGAAATCAATGCAGCGATAGTTTAATTCATAGCGGCAGATGAGACCCTTCTCTATGGTAGAGAATGCGGGGTTCAGGAACATGTTTGAAGTGGTCGAGCCGTGCTTCACTATTCCTTCCCGGACACATTTTGCCCAGACATTAATACCTGCCTTATACAAAGAACAACTTGCGAGCGAGTTGTCAAACGCGGTCTGTCACACTAACAGACAGTTGGACGTTGAGAGCTACCTTACTGTAACGGCTCATTTCATTACAGCAGATTGGAAGATAAAAAGCCATGTCCTTCAAACATCTCCATACAGGGACGTGGACTGTAATTCCCCTGGATGCTGATCCACTTACATAGTGGAAGACCAAAGAGTTAATATACTCTCATGTAAGCAAGGCGCTACCTGGCTGTGCCTGGGACCTCTGTCCCTAGCAAGAGGGTATTCTCCACAGCAGCTGACATTGTCACAGCAAGCCGATCTGTGCTCACTGCAGGTAATGTGGATGGACTAATCTTCTTAAAGAAACTAAAATCTGATTTAAAAAAATTTAAGTAACCAGTCTCAAGTGGGCTTATTTTGTTTAAGGAAATGCTATGACTTATTTTTGATTATATGCTGCAGGACTATGCACTCTTGTTTTAAGTTCTGTTTTTAAATGACTTATTTCATGTTTTAAGGCAGGCACTTATTTTTTTCTTGTCCCTTTGTTTCCATATGCTCCTGGGAATTCAAGCTACCTATGTTTACTATTACAATAAATGGAAAATCTAAATACAAATMACATATTTCTCAGGCATTTATTTTGTCAATGTATCGACACCACTGTACTGTACCGAACCATGAGTTTTGTGAACCGTTTCACACCTAATTGACATGTATGATGAAATCCTGGTTAAGAATGAAACGACTGAACAATGAAACAGCATAGCAAGTGAAAGAAATTGTTTTTTGATATGTAAATGTTTACTTTATGGCRGGTMTGTGTGTAACCTTTTATTTAACTAGGCAAGTCAGTTAAGAACAAATTCTTATTTACAATGATGGGCAAACCCAGACAGCGCTGGGCCAATTGTGCGCCACCCTATGGGACTCCCAATCACGGCCGGTTGTGATACAGCCTGGATTCAAAACATTTCTGCAGCGTTGAAGGTCCCCAAGAACACAATGGCCTCTTCTTAAACGGAATACGTTTGGAACCACCAAGATGCTTCCTAGAGCTGGCTGCCTGGCCAAACTGAGCAATCGGGGGAGAAGGGCCTTGGTCAGGGAGGTGACCAAGAACCCAATGGTTACTCTGACAGTGCTCCAGAGTTCCTCTGTGGAGATGGGGGAACTTTCCAGAAGGAGAACCATCTCTGCAGCACTCCACCAATCAGGTCTTTATGGTAGTGGCCAGACGGAAGCCCCTCAGTAAAAGGCACATGACAGCCCGCTTGGAGTTTGCCTAAAGGACTGGCATACCATGAAACCAAGATTGAACTCTGGCCTGAATGCCAAGCCTCATGTCTGGTGYAAACCTGGCACCATCCCTACAGTAAAGCACAGTGGTGGCATCAGCATGCTGTGTGGATGTTTTTCAGCAGCAGGGTCTGGGAAACTAGTCAAGATCAAGGGAAAGATGAATGGAGCAAAGTTCAGAGATCCTTGATGAAAACCTGCTCAGGACCTCAGACTGGAGCGAAGGTTCACCTTTCAACAGGACAACGACCCTACGCACACAGCCAAGAGTGGCTTCAGGCAAGTCTCAATGTCCTTGAGTGACCCAGCCAGAGCCCAGACTTGAACCCAATCGAACATCTCTGGAGAAACCTGCAAATAGCTGTGCAGCGACGCTCCCCATCAAACCAGAGCTTGAGGATCTACAGGGAAGAATGGAGAAACTCTCAATACAGGTGTGCCAAGCTTGTGTTCTACCCAAGAAGATTTGAGGCTGTCAAAGGTGCTTCAACAAAGTACTAAGTAAAAGGTCTACGTATGTGATATTTCAGTGTTTTGTGTGTTTTTTTAATAACGTTTTTGCRWTGTTATTATGGTTCTAAATACTTTTCGAATGCACTGTATATGCACCTTGTCATTCATTATAATGCACCTTGATTTTCCGTGCTGTTATGCTCWTTTCAAAGCAAGAGGAGCAATTCTATTTAGCATGTTCCTGGTATTACAAAAGAACTCTTCCATTCAACTGTTTTGCATTATTTATTTTTTCATGTTTCAGTGCTCTTGTAAGGCTATTACTAGAAACCACTCATTCCGCGCAGATCCGTGGTGTAGTGGCAACACTCCKTGGCAACTGTCCAACAGACGAGATTAAATCCCTATGTCTGCCCTTCTCAATGGTTCTCCCACTTGCTTGTCACCCCACCTAATATTGCTAATAAAAAGCCACTCACCCTCATTTTCCCCCTGGTTTCTTCCTTCCAGTTCCCAGTGGGTCGTATCCACAGGCACTTGAAGACTCGTACTACCAGCCATGGCCGTGTAGGAGCCACAGCGGCCGTGTACAGTGCTGCCATCCTCGAATACCTCACCGCTGAGGTGAGCCTAACACACCATCTGACACCAATACATTGTTGGATTAGACTGTCATGACAGCAATGTCATTTATCCATTTGTGGGATTGGAAAGATGAGTTTAGGGTTTGCTGTTTTGTTTCCAGGTGCTGGAGTTGGCGGGCAACGCTTCCAAAGATCTGAAGGTGAAGCGCATCACTCCTCGCCACTTGCAGCTCGCTATCCGTGGAGACGAGGAGTTGGACTCCCTCATCAAGGCCACCATTGCTGGAGGAGGTGAGTTGAGGAGGCACACTGTTATTAGATCACTTGCTCTCACCGTTATACGAACAAACACCGCATATGCACCTGTTTTTGGATCATTTAATTTGTGTAGTACACATGGAGATTGTGTTAACGAAATACATWAATTTTGTAACATGCATACACTCAATCGTATTCTTGTTTGCTGCTTTTTCTAGGTGTGATCCCTCACATCCACAAGTCCTTGATCGGGAAGAAGGGTCAGCAGAAGACTGCATAGACAGACCATCTTGTTGACTGTGAAGGCTTGTATTCTGACTGGACTGTGTTCGGAGACGCTTGTATTCAGACTGACTTGACTGACCAGAACTTCACATTTGATATTTTATTATTAATGTTATAGCTAACAATGAGTGATTAAGTTTTTTTTCATTATTGTAATATTTCCCATAACAAGAAAAACTCTAAGACAAACACATTTCTATTAGGGCTGGGCGATTATGTTCTAAAAATCTGATTCCCCCCTTTTTTTTCAAACTTATGGACGGTTCCTAAATGTAATTTAAAAAAGTTATTGTAAAGGTCATACACTGCATTTTAAAACAGTCAAGCAACAATCTAATTCGGGGCTTGAAAAATTATACCTAGGCTAAATATACGCKTTCCACAACACACTAATTATTTTATCATAGTAGTTTAACATGCTTTTTTGCAATCACTGATCTAGCTTTCAAGTTTATGAAAATTCTCTTTTCTTACAAATTTAACCAGAAACATGCATAATATACATTCACTAATAATTAACTTATTGTAGCAGGCATTATAGAAAATTAACACCGGTTTCAAGTACAAGCCCACGTGCTAGTAGGTAGCCAGCTAATCTTTATATTTCAAGTTTTACTAACTTGGATCTATTTGCTAGCTAACCAGGCAGAACTGTGGAGTTATGAACACACCCTTCTGTCTCCAACGGTTTAAACAGCATGCRATCCTGTCTACTTCGTTCAGATTTTGAAATTAAGTGGCCTACTTAATCAGAACGAGACATTGCCAATCATTATTTTATCCTTATTGCAGATTTAAGACTAGACCGCTAGTATACGTCTTTGCTAAAATGCTGCTCGCTGTACCTGGTAGTGCAATGCTGCATGTGACAAACTGAGCATAAATCTTGTTAGTGTCTGCTCTGTGTGCAATTTCAGTAGTTCAGACAAAGGGTATCGTTAACTTCTCTAAAGTGTCCATATGATTTAAAAGAAATGATGGACCAAACCTTAATTGTCAGATCTGTCCAAAATGAGCCCAATGGTTTGAGCTTAGCTTGGATTTAAGCTTGTCACCTGCCTTCCCGTCTTTGGACAACTCCCATTTTTAGGGTGGAGACGTTCATCTTGTCATTATATACAGTTCTCTGGTGTTAGTGGGAAGGCGCTACTAAGTCGAGACCAAAAAGACATGAGAACAAGCAGACCATAACAGTCATAAAAATGAAAAATACAAACATTGATTCTTGCGATATAAGCATTTGGAATATCGCTCAAATTAATTAGATCGCTCAGCCCTAATTTGTATGCCATTTTAGATTGTTGGGCCGGACAGAGGAAATAATCATACCTTTGTCAGATTGTGACAGTTAAATTTGATTGGCAGGGCTTCATAAATGTTTTATACTGAAATGGAATTAAAACTCATTTTTATAAAAACGAAGCTGATTGTGGTTTTCTTCCGTATTTGTTTGGCTAAATTGTTAGAATATCCTGTAGTGTTATGAAACTTCGGCACATTATGCTATGATAAGTATTGTAATGGCTTTATTTGCAAATAGACTATCAAGGCTAGGGTTGCAAACTTTCAAGGTTTATAAAGAGTTGGCCAAAGCCAATAAAGAAATTAATGGCTTTAAAAAAAATATAAACTCCACAAAAATACTCTGGTAAATGCATGCTTAGGAGATCTTATGTTTTATTCTATGAGAACCATCTAGTCACTTGTGAATTTTGAAGCATTTTATGTAATCCAAGTGAGCACTTTAAGGCTTCATAATTCATGAAGATCATCTTAACTGATCATCTTAGAGAGAACTTGTGATCTCCTGAGCCTGTTAACCACGCAAATTTTTCAGCATGTATCCCAATTCCTTTKCCCCATAGGAATGGCCGAACCATAAGAGATGGACTCATCTTTATACCATTATAGTGTCTGTGACAGCGTGGGCAGCGCCATTGAGGCTACAACCCATAGGAATCCCCACCCMGTTGACTACTTTAAAAATGGCGGAAGCCCTCAATGGCCCTGCCCATGCTAAAATAGCTTTTTGGCCACTACAGTCTTCGGTCTTAATGAACCAGAGTTGACTCATTTCTGGTTTAGGACTACAAACTGGACTTACTCTCTTTGGAATTGTTTTAGATGACCGTGAAGGTGGAAAGCTTCAAGTTCCTTGGACTACACATCACTGACAAACTGAAATGTTCTTGTCTATTGCGGTTTTGTGTGGACCCCAGGAAGAGTAGCTGCTGCTTTTGCAACAGCTAATGGGGATCCTAATAAAATACCAAACCGCCCGAGCCCCTGCCTGTTCACCCTGCTATCTCGTGGTTAGAGCATTGATCCAGTAACCGGAAGGTTGCTGGATCGAATACCCGAGCTGACAAGGGAAAAATCTGTTACTGTGCAGTTAACCCACTGTTCCCTGGGCGCCGTGGATGTCGATTTTTAAGGTAGCCCCCTGCACCTCTGATTCAGAGGGGTTGGATTAAATGCTTTAGACACATTTCAGTTGAACACATTTGGTTGGACACCTGACTAGGTATCCCCCTTTCCCTATAATCCAGAAGGCGAGTTTATTACTGGTGCATCAAAGCTGGGACCTATAGACTGAAACTGCTATCTCAAGGCCGTTAGACTGTTAAATAGCCTTCACTAACACAGGATGCTACCTAGAGACAGACTAGAAATCCCTGGCCACTTTAAGAAAGGGATCACTAGTCACTTTGATAATGTTTACATATCTTGCATTACTTATCATAACTATATACTGTTTTCTATACTATCCTACTGTATCTTAGTCATTTTAATGTTTACAAATTTTGCATTAATCATCGTGTATGTGTGTGTGTGTGTGTGTATATATATATATATAATGTGTGTATATATATATATATATTAGTATTCTACTGTGTCTTAGTCCATGCCGCTCTGAGATCACTCGTCCGTATAAACTCAGGGAAAAAAAGAAATGTCCTCTCACAGTCAACTGCGTTTATTTTCAGCAAACTTAACATGTAAATATTTGTATTAACATAAGATTCAACAACTGAGACATAAACTGAACAAATTCCACAGACATGTGACAAATGGAATAATGTGTCCCTGAACAAAGGGGGGGTCAAAATCAAAAGTAACAGTCAGTGTCTGGTGTGGCCACCAGCAGCATTAAGTACTGCAGTGCATCTCCTCATGGACTGCACCAGATTTGCCAGTTCTTGCTGTGAGATGTTACTTCACTCTTCCACCAAGGCACCTGCAAGTTCCCGGACATTTCTGGGGGGAATGGCCCTCACCCTCCGAGCCAACACGTCCCGGACGTGCTCAATGGGATTGAGATCTGGGCTCTTCGCTGGCCATGGCAGAACACTGACATTCCTGTCTTGCAGGTAATCACYCACAGAACAAGCAGTATGGCTGGTGGCATTGTCATTCATGCTGAAGGGTCATGTCAGGATGAGCCTGCAGGAAGGGTACCACATGAGGGAGYAGGATGTCTTCCCTGTAARGCACAGCGTTGAGATTGCCTGCAATGACGAGCTCAGTCCGATGATGCTGTGACACACCGCCCCAGACCATGACAGACCCTCTACCTCCAAATCGWTCCCGCTCCAGATTACAGGCCTCTAACACTCATTCCTTCGACGATAAACGCGAATCCGACCATCACCCCTTGTGAGTCAAAACCGCGACTCGTCAGTGAAGAGTACTTTTTGCCAGTCCTGTCTGGTCCAGCGATGGTGGGTTTGTGCCCATAGGCAACGTTGTTGCCGGTGATGTCTGGTGAGGACCTGCCTTACAATAGGCCGACAAGCCCTCGGTCCAGCCTCTCAGCCTATTGCAGACAGTCTGAGCACTGATGGAGGGATTGTGTGTTACTGATGTAACTCGGGCAGTTGCTGTTGCCATCTTGTACCTATCCCGCAAGTGTGATGTTTGGATGTACCGATCCTGTGCAGGTGTTACACGTGGTCTGCCACTGCGAGGACGATCAGCTGTCGTTCCTGTCTCCCTGTGGAGATGTCTTAGGCGTCTCACAGTGGACATTGCAATTTATTGCCCTMGCCACATCTGCAGTCCTCATGCCTCCTTGCAGCATGCCTAAGGCACATTCACGCAGATGAGCAGTGACCCTGGGCATCTTTCTATTGGTGTTTTTCAGTCAGTAGAAAGGCCTCTTTAGTGTCCTAGGTTTTCATAACTGTGACCTTAACTGCCTACCGTCTGTAAGCTGTTTGTGTCTTAAAACTTCTTGCCAATAGGGGGGCGCTATTTTCACTTTGGAAAAAATCGTGCCCAATTTAACCGGCCTCGTACTCTTTTCTAGATCATACAATATGCATATTATTATTACTATTGGATAGAAAACACTCAGAAGTTTCTAAAACTGTTTGAATTATATCTGTGAGTGAAACAGAACTCATTTGGCAGCAAACTTCCAGACAGGAAGTGAAAAATCTGAAAACAAGGCTCTGTTCCAGGGCCTGCCTATTCAATTGCCTTATATTTATCGATATGCATGCACTGCATACGCCTTCCACTAGATGTCAACAGGCAGTGGAAGGTGGAATGGGATGTCTAGCTTGATCTGAGGTCGAACAAGAGCTCTTGGAATGACGTGTCCAGAATTTCCTTTGTCTACCAAGGCGCGGGAAGCACCTCCATATTGTCTTATGATAAGCGTTCGGTATACACGGCTAATATCTCCGGCTCTGATTTTATTTGATACATGTGATAATAACATCGTAAAGCAGGTTTTTTTCAACCGAGTTCTATCAGTTTATTCAACGTTTATTTGGACTTTTGGGGATTTCCGTTCTTTGCGTCGAGAGAATATGGGAACGTTATCAACCTTGGCTAGCCTTGTGGAGCGAATTCGACAGAAGAAAATGACCTTCTAAAACCAAACAACAATTTATTCTGGACCTAGGACTCCTTGTACAAGATTCTGATGGAAACTCAGCAAAAGTATGAACAATTTATGATATTTCGTATTTCTGTGGAAAATGTTATTTCTATTCTCTGCCGTTTTGGCGGGCGCTGTCTCGCAATAACGCAAGCTGTTTGTTATGGTAAAGTTATTTTAAAAAATCTAACACGGCGGTTGCATTAAGAACCAGTGTTTCTTTCATTTGCTGTCCAACATGTATTTTTTAGTAAAGTTTATGATGAGTTCTTTGGTCAGATTAGGTGAGTGTCCAAAATATCTCCTGACATTCTGGGGAAATGTTGCTACATTTTCACAATGTATAACCACGGTTTGCAGCTCTAAATATGCACATTTTCAAACAAAACATAAGTGTATTGTATAACCTGATTGTGTTTTCGCTGTAAAACACTTAAAAAATCGGAAATATTGGCTGGATTCACAAGATGTTTATCTTTCATTTGCTGTACACCATGTATTTTTCATAAATGTTTTATGATGAGTATTTAGGTATTTCACGTTGCTTTCTGTAATTATTCTGGCTGCTTTGGTGATATTTTTTATGGTAGCTGCAATGTAAAACTATGATTTATACCTCAAATATGCACATTTTCGAACAAAAATGTATTGTATAACATGTTATAAGACTGTCATCTGATGAAGTTGTTTCTTGGTTAGTGACTAATTATATCTATATTTGGTCGGTTTTGTGATAGCTACCTATGCGGTAGAAACATGGTGAAAATATGCGGTTGAGTCTTTGGCTATTGTGGTTAGCTAATAGAAATACATATTGTGTTTTCGCTGTAAAACATTTAAAAAATCGGAAATGATGGCTGGATTCACAAGATGTTTATCTTTCATTTGCTGTATTGGACTTGTGACTTCATGATATTTATATGCTATTATTTACTTGTGGCGCTATGCTAGGCTATGCTAGTCAGCTTTTACTGATGAGGATGCTCCTGGGTCCGAGATGGGTGTTAACGACAGGTGCATGTTAATTAATTATTAAGCATGGGGAACAGTGTTTAAACCCTTTACAACAAAGATCTGTTAAATTATTTGGATTTTTACGAATTATCTTTGAAAGACGGTCCTGAAAAAGGGACGTTTCTTTTTTTCTGAGGTTATGTATATATTCTTCATTCCTTTCCTTACTTAGATTTGTGTGTATTGGGTATATGTTGTAAAATTGTTAGATATTACTGCACTGTCGGAGCTAGAAGCACAAGCAGTAACATCTGCATAACACGTATGTGACCACTAAAATTTGATTTGCTATTCTATCATAGCCTCTGTTTTGCACAGGTACATGTTTTATTAATTTATTACAAAAATACATTGATGCCCATCCACCACCCCACCTCTTCAAGGACAAAAATGTACTTTGTTTTTCACAGCTTTTTCTTTTGTTGCATGTACATTCTACACACATTTGACATTCTTAAAATTGTTTTACAGTAGTTACATAGCAAGAGTAAAGTATTTTGATATACAGTACATTACATCTAGATAGTACTTGTACATTATAAATCGTGTTTTCAGTCATAACTATTATAGAACATGAGCTTTTAAACCCACACCTCAGCTACTCTGTCCATCCCACTTACCTGTAACTCCGTAAACCGCGCTCTTAAGATTTCCTTGTGCCGTGTATTTTTCAGCTGTGATGATTCACATAAATTCTGAACCTGTCTAGTCACATAGTATCTACAGATACATATTTTTACTGAAAGTATTATGTTGTTGATTGACTATGGTTTTTCAAACAGTGCTATTTGTTGGGTTTATTTTAGATAAATGTGATTTTTCTGCTGTTCCTGAACCTCTGACTAGAAACAAGCTATATAGGGGCAATATCAAAATATGTGATCTAATGATTGTCTCCTCGTAGCAGAATCTGCAGAGCTGAGATGGTTGTATGCCCCATATACATAACATTCTGTTTGTGGCAAGAATGTTGTATATTAAAACTACGTTTTGAATCAAGCATGTTTTGTATCAGTTCATAAACCATGTGCCACGCAATCGGCACATCCAAAGTCTCTTCCCAACTATTTTGTGACCTGTATTTATTCATGACTATTTGTTTTTGACAGTTTTGGTCTTTTATAAAGGGCAAACAAACAATTTTACCTACCTTCTTCCCCTTGCCGCCTCCATTTTTGCTGCAATCAGTTGGTTGTAATTTTGGATAGAGCAAACATTTCCATATGTTTTAACTGCACATGTGACAACTACACCTTTCCTATTCATAATATCATTAACAAAGATAATAACTTCTTTTTTTTTCATAAAGAATGTATTTTTAAAAATCAATTACTATATTTGAATTTAACCATATTATTTGTTGTATTTTCTGGAGGTTGAAACAAATTGCAGCCAGGTTTGTATGGCTTGTTTTCAAAGGGTGATGTTTTGAAAAAGGTTCCATTTTCATTGAACTGAAAGTGAGAGGTTGTAATCTGGATAAAGGCAAAAAATGTWATCTTTGAACAAAGGATGAGATTCTTACTGATCTACTGGAGAACCAGTTCGGGTTTAAGTATAATTTTGTATGACTGATGCTTTTACTGAGAGGTTTAATGCTTTAATATTTAATAATTTTAGCCCACAGACTCATTAATTATATAAATAAGTATYTTTTTTTATTTTGTCTGGCTTGCCTATTCAAATAAAGTGAAACATGTTTTGCTCAAATATTGTAACAGATCATTCAGCGTAGGCAGGGCCATAGGTAAACTGGGATATGACTAAATAATTAGGGTGATTTTTCCACAAATAGACAGGCTAGCAAGATCTTATCTATTTTTGCTTACTTCCTGAAAAAATGTGTAAGTTCCTTTATTTCTTTAGGGATATGAATATGTATGCCTATTCACCATCAGACCATTTTAATGGCAAACTACACGGTAATGTAAAAGTATTTGTTTTGTGATCCAATACATAATAATGTACACTTATCATACTGTATTTCGGTTGTAATATTATCTAGATCCTCTATGAGGCTGTGCAGGGATCCAGATTGTGGATTTAAAAGAAAACGTGAATTGTCAGCATACAATGACACCTTTTGATATTATTGTTGGATCTGATTTTAATAGTTTCGATGGCCATAAATAGAAATGCCGATTTGTATTTATTATGGATCCTCATTAGCTCTWCCTGGGGTCTAGCAAAATTAAGACAGTTTATACAATTTTTTTAAACATTACAGTACATTCACAGATTTCACAACACACTGTGCCCTCAGGTCCCTACTTCACCACTACCACATATCTACAGTACTAAATCCATGTGTGTGTATGCTATTGTGTGTGTATGCATGTGTCTGCCTATGTTTGTGTTGCTTCACAGTCCCCGCTATTCCATATGTTTTTTTATGTTTTTTAAATCCATTTTTTCTGCTTGCATCAGTTACTTGGTGTGGAATAGAGTTCCATGTAGTCATGGCTCTATGCAGTACTGTGCGCCTCCCATAGTCTGTTCTGGACTTGGGGACTGTGAAGAGACCTCTTGTGGCATATCTTGTGGTGTATGCATGGGTGTCCGAGCTGTGTGCCAGTAGTTTAGACAGACTGCGCAGTGCATTCAACATGTCAATACCTATCATAAATAAAAGTAGTGATGAAGTCAATCTCTCCACTTTGAGCCAGGAGAGATTGACATGCATATTATTAATATTAGCTCTCTGTGTACATCCAAGGGCCAGCCGTGCTGCCCTGTTCTGAGCCAATTGCAATTCTGTCTTTTTGTGGCACCTGACACACGACTGAACAGTAGTCAAGSTGCGACAAAACAAGGGCCTGTAGGACCTGCCTTGTTAGTGTTAAGGCAGAGCAGCGCTTTATTATGGACATACTTCTCCCCATCTTAGCTACTATTGTATCAATATGTTGACCATGACAGTTTACAATCCAGGGTTACTCCAAGCAGTTTATTCTCAACTTGCTCAAATTCCATGAATGTTTTGTTCCAAATGCAATGCTTTTAGTTTTAGAAATATTTAGGGCTAACTTATTCCTTGCCACCCACTCAAACTAATTGCAACTTAAGTGTTGCAGTCATTTCAGTCGCTGTAGTAGCTGACGTGTATATAGTGTTGAGTCATCCGCATACATAGCCACTCTGGCTTTACTCAAAGTCAGTGGCATGTCGTTAGTAAAAAAATTAAAAAGCAAGGAGCCTAAACAGCTACCCTGGGGAATTCCTGAGTCTACCTTGATTATGTTTGAGGCTCCCATTAAAGAACACCCTTTGTGTTCTGTTAGACAAGTAACTTGCTTTACTCCACTTGACAGTAATATTTTCTGAGAAGGTTACTATACATACCGTTAACCCATTGTATAAATGATTCTCCAAAATTGAATTAGTCCAGGCATTTATATATAAATCCTTGTCATACTTTATCAAAAGTATTTTCAAAATCTGTGATGAATACAATACCTGGTTTCCTGGATTTTTCAGTGTTCTATTGTTTCAAGTACTTGTCTTATATTATCTCCAATGTATCTTCCATGTAAAAAAAACTGTCTGATCAGGGTGATTAATATCCGACAACACCTTTTTAATTCTTTGTGCTATCCATTTTGCTTGGATTTTTGCATCACAACACTGAAGTATAAGGGGCCTCCATTTTTTTTTTTTTTGACTGGATCTTTATACTTACCACCCGGATCTTGTTTCGGTAATAATGAAATCAAATCTTCTTGCTGAGTACCTGATAGTTTACCATTTTTATAGGAGTGGTTAAAACATGCTAATAGTGGATCTTTGAGTAACTGGTATGCCATCCAACCCTGGAGTTTTCCCTGGCCTACAGGCTTTAATRGCATCAATAAATTCCTCAATTTGGCCCTCACACAATTCTTTCTGTTTTCTTTTCTCACACAGCTGTGAATTTTACACCATTATTAGGTCAAAAATATCCAATATCCTCGCCCACGTGGAAATTCTGTAAGAATTACTTTTGGTACCAACATGAAGGATACAAGAAAGTAATCAAGATGACTAGCTTGATTAAGCCTCCTCCATGTACAGTATATCTCACTAAGTCTGGATTTTTAAGCCTCCATATATCCACTAGTTCTGTGTCCATGATATTCGTAATTTCCKTAAGTGCATGAGGGTAATAGTTTGTAGTGAGATTMCCTTTGTTATCCATTGGTGTACTTAAAACTGTACTATAATCTCCCAACATAATGAAAGAGCCAGTTGTTGCATGTGAGCTAGATAGATTAGTATATGTAGTTTGGAAGAAGTGTGGATCATCATTATTTGGACCATGTAGATTAATTAGCCAGATCTGTTTATCGTACAGTAGCATATTTAAAATGATCCACCTCCCTATCTAGGCTACCTTGGTGGCAGGTAGCCTAGTGGTTAGTGCGTTGGGCCAGTAACCAAAAGGTTGTTGGATCAAATCCCTGAGCTGACAAGGTAAAAATCTGTAGTTCTGCCCCTGAACAAGGCAGTTAACCCACTGTTCCCCGGCAGGCTGTCATTGTAAATAAGAATTAGTTCTTAACTGACTTGCCTAGTTAAATAAAAAATCTGTTTGGAGAGTTTGCACATTCAGATCAAAATTGTATTAATTAATATCATCACCTCTTGAGTTTCTTTGCCCATAACAGAAATATACTTCTCCCTCCCAGTCATTTTTCAATACAACCTAATCTGTAATTGTAGAGTGAGTTTCCTGTAAATAATAGATATTATAATCCTTTTCTTTTAGCCAGGTAAAGACTGATAGTCTTTTATTATAATCTACTAAACCATTACAATTATAACTAGCTATACTTATTTTACCACTTACAATGATGAGAGATGAGTATCAATTAATCTTACCATAATATATGCCTGTAAATGTACTACCAAAAAGTACCATAATGATCAAGCTGCTAGACACRCTGAATTTATCCATTCTTACCAATACTACCAGAATCAATATCTGACATCTTTCTAGCTGTACCATAATACACAGTATATAGAAAAGTATGTGGACACACCTTTAAATGAATGGATTTGGCTATTTCAGCCACACCAGTTGCTAACAGGTGTATAAAATCGAGCACACAGCCATGCAATCTCCAGACACAAACATTGGCAGTAGAATGGCTTACTGAAGAGCTCAGTGACTTTCAACGTGACACTATCATAGGATGCCACTTTTCCAGCAAGTCAGTTCGTCAAATTTCTGCCCTGCTAGATCTGCCCCAGTCAACTGTAAGTGCTTGATACCGAGTTCTAAACTGCCTCTGGAAGCCACGTCAGCACAAGAACTGTTCTTCGGGAACTTCATGAAATGGGTTTCCACGGCCGAGCAACCGCACACAAGCCTAAGATCACCATGCGCAATACCAAGCYTTGGCTGGAGTGGTGCAAAGCGCGCCACCATTGGACTCTGGAGCAGTGTAAACACGTGCTCTGGAATGATGAATCACGCTTCACCATCTGGCAGTCCGACGGACTAATCTGCATTTGGCCGATGCTAGAACGCTGCCTGCCCGAATACATAGTACATTGTACATTGTACTGTACATTTTGGTGGAGGAGGAATAATGGTCTGGGGCTGTTTTTCATGGTTTGGGCTAGGTCCCTTAGTTCCAGTGAAGGGATATCTTAACACTACAGCATACAATGACATTCTAGAC
>NC_036855.1:40652874-40659152 GCF_002910315.2 Salvelinus sp. IW2-2015 | reverse complement strand
CGAGGGGTGTCAAACTCATTTCGCATCGTGGGCCACATACGGCCTAGGGAGATGTCAAGTGGGCCGGACCATTAAAATTATACCATACTCTGCTATAAATAACCAAAATATCATGTCTTTCCTTGTTTTGGTGTAAAGAAGCACAAGAACATTAGGAAAATATTGAAATTTAATGAACTATCCTTTTACAAAACATTTCATGAAACACCTCATATTTCCTTAGACAAATGTGCAATTTACTTTTTATGTGCAATAAAGCTTGTCGCTTCTCGGGACATACAAGTTCAGCCGCCTTCATCATGCATCGTTTAACAAGTCACCGTCGGAATACGGCTTCGATGCTAATGCTATTTCGCTAGCAATTAGGTAGCTGGCTTTTACCGCTGCTTCACTGACTTCTCGGCTCTGGATGAAAATTGACTGCTGTTTCCTCAGACCGCCAGCAATTCGTTAATCTTATCTCTTCTAGTTGTCCTTGCAAGCCGTCATATTTTCGCTGTGATGAGTCTCGTAGTGGCGTCGAATATTATATTCCTTCAATACCGAAACTGTTGCAAAAAACACCAAGCACGAGGTTTTCCGTGCATCTCTGTAAATAAATAGGACGTGGTCCATTTTTCTTGAAAATTCTACACTCCTATTCTACTTTTCTCCGTTTGGATAACGACATTTGGCTAATGAGGTGTGTAGCGGAGAGGTAGAGACCAAGTATTAACAACGTCGTAACAAGCAGCAGATGGCGCATTGATACCGTCTGCTGTTTTCAGCTGTCTCAGTGATGCAGCTTGTCTTCTACTCTGATGGAAAGAGTGCGCCCCTTAGCGGATAATCCATGAATTGCAGCGAATTAAAAATATTAATTCCATGTCTTTTATGCATTTTTTCCACTTTCAAATTATCCTGCGGGCCTGATCGAACCTCCTGTGGGCCGGTTCCGGCCCGCGGCCGTATGTTTGACACCCCTGTCTAGACGATTCTGTGCTTCCAACTTTGGGGATGTCCCTTTCCATTTTCAGGATGACAATTCCCCCATGCACAAAGCGAGGTCCATACAGAAGTGGTTTGTCGAGATCAGTGTGGAAGAACTTAATTGGCCACCCTTGATGCTGCTCGAATGAACTCATTCCCTTCTCACTTCCTTGGCTGCTCTCTCAAGAATCAAGGGGATTGTTTTACGTTTGTACACACAGGGCATGATTATGTCTGCTCTGTACCAATAAAAATGCTATCTTGGGTTCATATTCATGACACATATACTATGTGTAAAACTGACAAAATGTAATGAATCATAATTTGTATGGGGTGGTGGCATTGGCTCAGGCAAACGTTTTGGCTATATTAACCCACACAGCTACAAGGATGCACTTTCATGCTAAGTTTAGGACCTCATATCGTAGCTTATATTTTATTTATTTAACTAGGCAAGTCTGTTAAGAACACATTCTTATTTTACAATGACGGCAAGAGACAACACAGCACTACACAAGTTCTTATTTACAATGACGGCAAGAGACAACACAGCACTGCATAAAGAGAGACCTAAGACAACAACATAGCATGGCAGCATCACATGACAATACAGCATGGTAGCAACAGAACATGGTAGGAGCGCCAAAGGGTACAAACATTATTGGGCACAGACAACAGCACAAAGGGCAAGAAGTAGAGCAACAATACAAAAGAAGCCACAACTGCTTTGCAGAATTGCATCTTGCCTATGCCGCTTGGTCATTGCTCACCTATATTTATATGTACATATTCTTATTCCATCACTTTACTTAGATTTGTGTGTATGTAGGTAGTTGTTGTGGAATTGTTCGATTACTTGTTAGATATTCGCTGCACTGTCGGAACTAGAAGCACAAGCATTTCACTACACTCCAATAACATCTGCTAACCATGTCTATGTGACCAATAAAAATGTATTTATTTTTAACTCAGTAAGAGTGTCCATGATTGAGTCTTTGAATGAAAGAGATGGAGATAAAACGTTCAGTTTGAGTGTTTTTTGCAGCTCGTTCAGTCGCTAGCTGCAGCAAACTGAAAGAGGAGCGACCCAGGGATGTGTGTGCTTTGGGACCTTTAACAGAATGTGACTGGCAGAACGGGTGTTGTATGTGGAGGATGAGGGCTGCAGTAGGTATCTCAGATATTGGGGAATGAGGCCTAAGAGGGTTTTATAAATATGCATCAACCAGTGGATCTTACAATGGGTATATAGAGATGACCAGTTTACAGAGTATTATAGAGTGCAGTGATGTGTCTTATAAGGAGCATTGGTGGCAAATCTGATGGCCGAATGGTAAAGACAATCTATCTGCTCGAGGCACTCTACCTGCCAATCTATAATTACATCTCTGTATCTAGCATGGGTAGGATGTTCATTTGAATCAGGGTTAGTTTGGCAGCTGTGGCGAAAGAGGAGTATTACGATAGAGGAAACCAAGTCTAGATTTAACCTTAGCCTGCAGCTTTGATATGTGCTGAGAGAAGGACAGTGTACCGTTTAGCCATACTCCCAAGTACTTGTATGAGGTGACTACCTCAAGCTCTAAACCCTCAGAGTAGTAATCACACCGGTGGGAAGATGGGCATTCTCCTTACAAAACCACATGACCTTTGTTTTGGAGGTGTTCAGAACAAGGTTAAAGGCGAGAGAAAGCTTGTTGTAGAGCGTTTAACACAAAATCAGGGGAGGGGCAGCTGAGTATAAGACTGTATCATATGCATATAAATGGATGAGAGAGCTTCTTACTGCTTGAGCAATGTTGTTGATGTAAATTGAGAAGAGTGTGGGCCTAGGATCGAGCCTTGGGGTACTCCTTGGTGACATGCAGTGACTGAGACAGCAGTATTCTGACTTTATAACATCTCTCTCTTCTAGACGATTCTGTGCTTCCAACTTTGGGGATGTCCCTTTCCATTTTCAGGATGACAATTCCCCCATGCACAAAGCGAGGTCCATACAGAAGTGGTTTGTCGAGATCAGTGTGGAAGAACTTAATTGGCCATCCCTTGATGCTGCTCGAATGAACTCATTCCCTTCTCACTTCCTTGGCTGCTCTCTCAAGAACTTCAAGGGGATTGTTTTACGTTTGTACACACAGGGCATGATTATGTCTGCTCTGTACCAATAAAAATGCTATCTTGGGTTCATATTCATGACACATATACTATGTGTAAAACTGACAAAATGTAATGAATCATAATTTGTATGGGGTTGGTGGCCATTGGCTCAGGCAAACGTTTTGGCTATATTAACCCACACAGCTACAAGGATGCACTTTCATGCTAAGTTTAGGACCTCATATCGTAGCTTATATTTTACAGTCGCTAGCTGTAGCAAACTATTTTACAGTCGCTAGCTGCAGCAAACTGAAAAGAGGAGCGACCCAGGGATGTGTGTGCTTTGGGGACCTTTAACAGAATGTGACTGGCAGAACGGGTGTTGTATGTGGAGGATGAGGGCTGCAGTAGGTATCTCAGATATTGGGGAATGAGGCCTAAGAGGGTTTTATAAATATGCATCAACCAGTGGATCTTACAATGGGTATATAGAGATGACCAGTTTACAGAGTATTATAGAGTGCAGTGATGTGTCTTATAAGGAGCATTGGTGGAAAATCTGATGGCCGAATGGTAAAGACAATCTATCTGCTCGAGAGCACTCTACCTGCCAATCTATATATTACATCTCTGTAATCTAGCATGGGTAGGATGTTCATTTGAATCAGGGTTAGTTTGGCAGCTGTGGCGAAAGAGGAGTATTACGATAGAGGAAACCAAGTCTAGATTTAACCTTAGCCTGCAGCTTTGATATGTGCTGAGAGAAGGACAGTGTACCGTCTAGCCATACTCCCAAGTACTTGTATGAGGTGACTACCTCAAGCTCTAAACCCTCAGAGGTAGTAATCACACCGGTGGGAAGATGGGCATTCTCCTTACAAAACCACATGACCTTTGTTTTGGAGGTGTTCAGAACAAGGTTAAGGGCAGAGAAAGCTTGTTGTAGAGCGTTTAACACAAAATCAGGGGAGGGGCCAGCTGAGTATAAGACTGTATCATATGCATATAAATGGATGAGAGAGCTTCTTACTGCTTGAGCAATGTTGTTGATGTAAATTGAGAAGAGTGTGGGGCCTAGGATCGAGCCTTGGGGTACTCCCTTGGTGACATGCAGTGACTGAGACAGCAGATATTCTGACTTTATACACTGCACTCTGAGAGAGGTAGTTAGCAAACCAGGCCAAAGACCCCTCAGAGACACCAATACTGCTTTGCAAGAATGGAATGGTCTACCGTGTCAAAAGCTTTGGCCAAGTCAATAAAAATAGCCGCACAACATTGTTTAGAATCAAGGGCAATGGTGYCATAATTTAGGACCTTTAAGGTTGTAGTGAGACATCCATAACCTGAGCGGAAACCAGATTGCATACCCAAAATAATACTATAGACATCAAGAAAGCCAGTCAGTTGATTATTTTCTTGTTTTTCCAACACTTTTGATTAACAGGGCAACATAGATATTGGCCTATAACAGTTAGGATCAGCTTGATCTCCCCCTTTGAATAAAGAACACCGTGGCTTCCTTCCAAGCAATGTGAACCTCCCCAGAGAGGAGAGACAGGCTAAAAAGGTCTGAGATAGGCTCGGCGATGATAGGGGCAGAAACCTTAAAGAAGAAAGGCTCTAAACCATCTGACCCAGATGTTTTTTTGGGGTCATGTTTAAGGAGCTCCTTTCGCACCTCAGACTCAGTGACCGCTTGCAGTTAGAAACTTTGTAGCGGGCAGGGGAAAAATAATGAGGAGCATTGGGGATAGTCGCATTAGAAGGAGTAGTAMATGAGGAAATGTTGGATGTGCAAGGAGGCATGGCAGGGTCAAATAGGAATCCTGACTTAATGAAGTGGTGATTGAAGAGCTCAGCCATGTGCTTGTTGTCAGTAATAACCACATCATCAACATTAAGGGACATGGGCAGCTGTGAGGAGGGTTTATTCACCAGGTCTTTAACCTCTTGAGAATACAGGGGGTGCTGTTTCAACTTCGACATTTTGCGTTCCCAAATTAAACTGCCTCGTACTCAATTCTTGCTCGTACAATATGCATATTATTATTACTAWTGGATAGAAAACAATCTCTAGTTTCTAAAACCGTTTGAATTATGTCTGTGGGTGAACCAGAAGTCTTTCTGCAGCGAAAATCATGACAGGAACTGCGAAGGTCTGAAAACTAGGCTCTGATCTCGGATCAGTTTAAAGCTCTGTATGTCTCCTATGGGTCGAAATGAACTGCACCCGCCTTCCCTGGATGTCAGTAACCAATGAGAAGTGGAATGGAGTCTCTACGTATTTCTCAGACTTTATAAAAGGCCATGGAGTGGGATGTCCGTTCTTTTGGACGCTCGTCAAGACGCAAGAGAGGACATCAGAATGGCATGCTCAAAAGCTCTCGTTATCGGCCTAAGATATATCCGCTGTGATTTAATTCGATATAGGTGTTAGAAACATCATAACGAAGTTTTTTAAACCGATTTATATCAGTTTATGCGAGTATATTGCTATTTTCTGTATTTCGTAGTATTGCGTTTGGAGGATTTGGACATGTGTGTGCCACATAGCTATTGTTAGCTACTAATTCCGAGTTGAAGAGGACGTTTTACAACAAGCAACGATTCTTTTGGACAAAGGAACCTTGCCCAAGATTCTGATGGAAGCTCAACTAATAGTAAGAACTATTTATGATGTTAATTCGTTGTTCTGTGGAAAAATGTAAAAGTATTTTTCGGCCATTATTGCGGCACTGGTCTGGCTGTAACGCACACTGTATGTCTAGTAAGTTAATTTTAAAAATCTAATGCGGTTGCATTATAACTTATGCATCTTTCAATTGCTGTCCAACTCTATTTTTTAGTCAAGTTTTCGATTATTTATTGATTAGATTAGGTGCCTTTCCAAGATGGCGCCGGCCAGAATGCATGCCATGTTTTTACTGATTACATTGCATAACCACGATTTGTGCTGCAAATATGCACATTTTCGAACAAAAGCTATATGCATTGTGTAATATGATGTTACAGGCTGTCATCTGATGAAGTATATCAAGGTTAGTAAATTATATATCTTTTGCTGGGTTGTTACGATCGCTAACCTGTGCTGCTGGTAAATTGCTTGTGTTTCTGGCTATTGTGGTAAGCTCATATAATGCTATATTGTGTTTTCGCCGTAAAAACTTAAAAAATCTGACATATTGGCTGGATTCACAGAATGTTGGGCT